>NC_054708.1:13425418-13617918 GCF_016097555.1 Gigantopelta aegis | reverse complement strand
ATAAACACTGTAGTTATAATAATATTCGATTAAATACTATCACAGTTACCATAAACTAGTATCTGATGTATCTAATATGATCAATGAAGGACACTGAACAACTATGACAAAGCTCTACCTTGTACAGAGATACGATTTTGAATATGATACTAGTAACTGGGGTTGTTTGGGTTTTTTCAGATTGACAGTTGGCATAATATATCCGATAACAGATAGTGGATAATAAACTTTAATTGGTAATTGGAAGGAATTTTCTATGAAGTTTTACAAATAACCCTGACTATTAGAAATTCAAAAGTTTGTTAGTAAAATATAACATACACAGTGACGGTAGCAAATATTTTAACCGCCTCAAATAAGTAAAACATATCAGAGGAACCTAAAAATAAATTCAGAACAAAGGTTGTTTGAGGATAGATTCTTCTGATACGTTGAATTCCTTGGCAAGAAATAAAAGGTATCAGAAGGATCTGTCCTTTAAAAAAACATCCTTTGTTCTGAAAAAAATTCAATCCCCCGTAGACGTGAGGAAGGATAGAAACTTCTCTAAACCCCTTTTCTCATACTCTATGGCTACAGTTGCCATAATATATCAGATACCTGATAACTTCCAATTAAATAATATATTGTACTGTCATTAAGCAAAACATTCCTTTCGGTTTCGCCGAGGTAACCTCCACCATTCGGTTTACCCACCACACTGGGTTTCATTGTACCAAATGAATTCCTATGGACGATATTGTTCACGTTTACTAGCAAACCTGGAGTACACAAGACAATAGGGGTCACATACCACTTAAAAGATTTGATGCAACCTGAATTTTTACTGAGAATCGCATTTTTATTTTGGGGGTACCCTGTACTTATTTCCATTTATTGTGTAAACTGTCTACAAAATTTATAATAAATAAACGTTATTTACTTACTTACAATGGATAATAAATTGATAAATGGATAATAAATAAATGAATGAATGAATGAATGAATGAATGAATGAAAGAATGAATGAATATTTAACGACACCCCAGCACAAAAATACAGTTCGGCTATTGGGTGTTAAGGTAAATTTATGGTAGGTATAAGCAAGGTAAGGTATATGGAAGGTAAGTACATGAAAATATTATTTACATTAAGAATAACATTTTAAGTAATTATGTAAAACAACACTGTAAAAGGTTGTGGGTGAAAGTGTAATACAAATAATACTTGTCACATGTATATTACTACCAATCAGAGTCGCAGCAGTTTTTTTACTTCTCACTTTGACACAGAACGTTCTTCTTTGGTACAAGGGCGCGACGTAACCCAGTGGTAAAGCGCTCGCCGTAACCCAGTGGTAAAGTGCTCGCCGTAACCCAGTGGTAAAGCGCTCGCCGTAACCCAGTGGTAAAGTGCTCGCCGTAACCCAGTGGTAAAGCGCTCGCCGTAACCCAGTGGTAAAGTGCTCGCCGTAACCCAGTGGTAAAGCGCTCGCCGTAACCCAGTGGTAAAGCGCTCGCCGTAACCCAGTGGTAAAGCGCTCGCCGTAACCCAGTGGTAAAGCGCTCGCCGTAACCCAGTGGTAAAGCGCTCGCCGTAACACAGTGGTAAAGCGCTCGCCGTAACCCAGTGGTAAAGCGCTCGCCGTAACCCAGTGGTAAAGCGCTCGCCGTAACCCAGTGGTAAAGTGCTCGCCGTAACCCAGTGGTAAAGCGCTCGCCGTAACCCAGTGGTAAAGCGCTCGCCGTAACCCAGTGGTAAAGTGCTCGCCTGATACAAAGTCGGTCTAGGATCGATCCACGCCGGTGGGCCCATTGGGCTATATCTCGTTTTAGTCAGTGCACAGTGACTGGTATATCAAAGGTCCTGGTATGTGCTATCCTGTCTGTAGGATGATGCTTATAACAGATCCCTTGCTACTAATGCAAAAAGGTAGCGGGTTTTCTATCTAAAACTACAAGTAAAAATTACCAAATGTTTCACATCCAATAGCCGATGATTAATGAATAACTCAATGTGTTTTAGTGCTGTCGTAAAACAAAATACACGTTTAACTTTCCCTAATTTTTTATAAGAATCGCAGTTCCATTTTGGTAACTCTGATTTGAACCTCTTGTGTATACTGCATAACAAATCCTTAACAAATAAATATATGTAAAACTAAATGTTATATATCTAAATGTGTGTGTGTGTGTGTATATATATATATATATATATATATATATATATATATATATATATATATATATATATATATATATATATATATATATATATATATATATATATATATATATAATGTATTTATTTATTGGCAGTGTCAAATAGTACTACCAAGCAGAGCCGCAGCAAATTTTTAAATCGTAAATATTTGATGGTGCGCCTCGAACTTTGACATACGTACGGAACTTTCTTCTTTGGTACAATGCAACCACTAGCGTCTTCTGCCATACATGTGCACGACATCCTCCATGCTTGATTTGCAGTTCGAGCGCCGCCTGACAGACTGGATGGAGCAGACGATATCCGCTGATGACGTGTGACAGTTCACTCTCCCGCTCCCCGTCACCGACACTATCGGGAAGAAACCTGGTCGTTAACTGTGCACATAGCTCTGTGATGGAATTTCCAGACTGGCCTCACCTGCAGCGGTGTCATATTCAAATGCATGTCTGTCAAGATTGGAAGAGTCACGAACATGATAAATCCGTGATAGAAATATGCAGGACGATTTTATTGCAAATGGGTTGGTTACAGTTGGAGCTATTCCAGACATTTCATCACTTTGGTGTTTTCCCCCTTTTTATCTTTGTTTGTTTTTGTTTGTATTGTATGTTGTTTTTGGTCCTGTTTTACTTTTTCTCTTCATATTTGTTTTTTGTCTGGTTTTCTGTATGTTTTGAAAAATGTAGCGGGTTTTCTCTCTGAGAATATATGTCAAAATTACCAACTTTTTGACATCCAATAGCTGATGATTAATAAATCAATGTGCTCTAGTAGTGTCGCTAAGCAAAATAAACTTGAACGTTTTCTGTATGATTTGTGTTCTGTTGTGTTGTGGAGTTGTTTGTTGTTTCGTTCAGTTTGATTTGTGGGGTGGGGAGTTGGGGTATACGTTTATGAGAGTAATGTGACTGTTGAATTTTTTTTTTTTGAAATGCAAATATAAAATATTTATGAGGTCAGTATACATGGAGATGTTATTCGGCTGGCTACAGTTAAGGCTATCCCAGAAACTGTTGGGGGGGTTTAGGTTTGGGAAGTATTAGACTGGGTTTCAAAACATTTTGTGGTGCAAATTTTATCGTTTTGGGTTTGTTTTGTTTTTTTGGGGGGGTTTACGGGGAGGGTTTTGTATGGGATTTTATTGTTAGTTTTTGTTTATTGTTTGTTAATTGGGGGGGGGGTGGGGGGAGTTCTTTTGTCTTCTTTTTTTGGGGGGGGGATAATATTGTTAAATTCATTGATGACGTGTCTATAGGAAACTATTTTAATAAAAGAATGTTATTAGACAAAACTGACAACATGGGTACAAAGGAACTGTTGATATATATTTTTTTTATTAAATTTATATAGTGTGAAATAATTCAATTGTATTTGAGTAATTATAAGTATATGTATTACAATAAATTAGCTCCAACCACTCAGACAAAATATACAATATATCATTTCTGGAATTGTTTTTTTAAAATTGCTGAACCACAGCTGCTCATCCTCCACCCCTTAATATTTCCGTAATTACTGTTCTGGTGTCAGTGGGAATAGGAACACATATTGCTATTATGAAATTACTTTTAAAAAATTTAAAGACACGTCTATAGTTCGTGTCTAGTATTCATGCAAAAACTGTTGATTTCCAAGCTTAAGTAAAAGTTGGTGTTGGATTCTTGGACGGGTCGAAAACATGTCCTATCAACACATGCATGTTTACACAAGCGTGTTGCCAAATTGACTATATCCCAACTGTCTACACATTGCTATTTTTATTTACTCTTCAAGACGAGTGACGTTGTAATTCAAATTGACATGCGTAGTCACAACACTTAGCATACAGACGTGTGGTCGTTTCCTTTCACTAGAGCTATATGCTTAGTGTGAGTGGATGTATCGCAAAACATTTCCTTTAGTGTTAGTGAATGTATCGCAAAACAATTTCTTTAGTAGAGCATTTCCAGTGTTCTGGGACGGGTATGCTAGCGACCTAACTAACACCAGGGCTTCGTTTCATTTATAGTTTTTTGTGTATGTGTGTTTATATCCAGTTAGAATCAAGCACGCTGTCCTGGACAAACACCTCGGGTATCTGGGCTGTCTGTCCAGGACTGAGGAAGGAAGGAAGGAAATGTTTTATTTAACGACGCACTCAGCACATTTTATTTACGGTTATATGGCGTCAGACATATGTATAAGGACCACGCGGATATTGAGAGAGTAAACCCGCTGTCGCCACTTCATGGGCTACTCTTTTCGATAAACAGCAAGGGATCTTTTATATGCACTATCCCACAGACAGGATAACACACACCACGGCCTTTGATATACCAGTCGCGGTGCACTGGCTGGAGCGAGAAATAGCCTAATGGGCCCACCGACAGAGATCGATCCCAGACCGACCGCGCATCAAGCGAACGCTTTACCACTGGGCTACGTCGCGCCCCTTCCAGGACAGATGGTTAATGGTTAGTTGTTTGTGGTTGAGAGAGAAGTCGGTGCAGTAGCCTTACACCTACCCATTGAATTGTTAAACTCGCTCGGTGTTGGAGCCGGTTCCGGGATGCGAACCCAGTACCTACCAGCTACTAGCGGCGTAACCACTACACCACCGAGGTCCGTTACACTCTGCCCTTTGCCAGATTAACCAGTTGCTCATTCTTTTATACAAAGTGGCAACAAAATGCAGTATTTAGCCAACTGAAATTTATTTAAACTAGCCACAGCAAATATTTTACATATCTGAAAATTTGCTAAAAGAAAATTATTTCTAGTGTTAATTATGTTACACTCAGTCAGTTCCAAAATTTGTGATAATATTAATATTGTTTCAATAAAACTGATATTTAACGATCCAACAATTGAGGTAGTATGTATAAAACGAGCATGAGTTTTCAATCCAATATTCGGCGAAAATGGCAACGTCATTTTTAATGGATTTAGGGATATTTAGTTTCTAACTAAATTATTGAAAAGTTATTTTGCAAGTAATTTTAGCGGTAGTTTTTACTGTACCACATACTGTCGTGCGCACTGCATAGCAACTAAGCTAAAAGAAAATGAACTGTATATGAATTTGTAAGGCGTGAATAACAGACTGCCACTAATCAGAACACGTGGAAGAGAATAGATTAAAGCCAATCCCAATTTTGTAATAAAAAGAAAACAGTAGCAGAATTCAGTCAGTTAAAAAAAAATCATATTCTTTAAAATCAAAAAATCTTTTTTTCTTCTTTTCTTTTGGATAAATTAAATGCTTCTATGTCAAATATTTAACTGTATATATTTGATGTACAGAATATCGTTTCTTTTTCATGTACATAATAGTTAAAATATTTAACATAGAAGCATTTAATTTTTTCAAATAAAAAAAAAAGGAAAAAAAAAGATTTTATGATTTTAAAGACTCGATTATCTCTCAGCCTGATAAAGATTAACCTTCTCATCCCCCATGCCTCGAAATGATCCTGGATTCGGTACTCTAAAAAAAACTACCTATGTCGAAACTTGAGTCATAGCCGAATAGGTCCAAACTTTTGCGAACAGACGCACGGAGCGCCATAGGTACTGGGGGGCCGAAGCACCTCGTAAACCCTTCCGCGGAGCCATGTTTCTGCGTTCACAGTGACCATGCGCCCTCGGTGTGCCGATATTCCACTCAAGCAGAACATAGATATTACACAAGCGATAGCTCGACCTCCAGAGGCACACTTTTCAAAACAATAAAGGCCAATTAGTGGCATATGGATGATCTCAACGAGTCTATTATGCGATTGTAGGGAGTCGTTATCGCACGGGGGATGCGCGCAACAAAGACGACGTTGAAAGTTGTAATCTCCCAGACCGGAGCAATGTTCGAGTCTAGGACACGAGGTCTTCGTATTCTTTATTAGGAAAACTACAAATGCGTTCAGTAGACACTATAAGGCCACCCATCCGGTACCTGAGCAATGAGACGGACAAGTCAAACGCTCTGTTCTCTTATCAAGTTCAAGTTCAAGTTATAAATATCGAACTTTTTTTTTTGGGGGGGAGGGGGTTCTGATTATACAATACAAATCTAGCTGAATACATGTTAAATTCTGAAAATTATTACGAAATCAAACAAACTTTCTTCTTTTTTCTTTTCTTTTTTGTTTTCGAACAAACTTGATAAATGAAAAAGCTCATTAATTGGAAAAGCAACCCACCCCCTCCTCTCAAAGAGCCCATCCAAACATGCATAAAAATAAAAGCAAAATAAAAACTATTAAAATTATAAAACGATTAAATTCTGTGTCTTCCCTAGTCTTTAAAGAGACAGATCCTAGTTTTTAAACACAACTGTATATTTTTCACTATTAGAGTCGTTTATGATCGCCGAAATGAAACATTACTTATATTTTGTTGTTTAGATAATCCATTTCCGTACAACCGAAATGTTTCTTGTCATCCCGGTGTTTCTAATACAATAAAATGCTTTTTTCATATTTTTAAAAACGCACGTGCGTCTGAGAAGTAATGGTTATGGAGTCGCGTTTTAGTCTGTTTTTAAGAGTATTTCAAAGTCACAGGCTCTTAATTCACTCTGTTGTATCCACATTTGTTACAGGTTTGTAAATTAACCAAACTTAGTGTCCATTTTTACGGGTTGAAACTAGGGTCTAGGTAAAAAAAAATTATGCCGTAGTGTTTAAAAACTAGGGTCTGTCCCTTTACGGTTCTGCTGTAAAGTGAAATTCAGTCTGAAATAAAATACAGCGAATTCTGGTAACGAACTGTGGTTGTAGTGAACGACCGCTGTAACGAATATACGGTCCACTACGGTGACAAACAATGATAATATATAACGATAACTTCGGTCTTCTGTAACCAATTTCTACTGATTCCTGTTTACCGATGGGTTTAACAAGAACAGCGGACACGAAGATAGAGCAATGATAACACGTGTGTCCATAATTGCCGCACCCAGCAGCGTCACGGTAGGTGTGTGTCGTGACCATCGTGTAACACGCCATAGCACTTGGTCACTTCTACGACAGTGTTACTTCCGTGTCGTAGTTTAGGTACACATGTTAACATTAAAGTAGCATTATCTGTTAAAATTTTAATTTTAAAAGTAATGAGATGTGATTTAAAAAAAAGAAAAAAACCGCCCTCCGCACATCCCACCCCACCTACCCAAAAAACCCAAAATAAAACGAACAAAAAACTTACCATAATTTATTTATTATTTAATTATTTACTTTTGTAATATTTTATTTTTATTGATTTGCTTGCTAGCATGCTTGCTTAATTACTTGTCTGTTTGCTTGTTTGGTTGGTGTTGTTTTTTGTGTTTTTTGTTGATGTTTTTTTTTCTTCTTGTTAAAAAAGCCCACTGGTGGAGTCATTGTTTATTGTTTGTTTTTCCTGTAATTCATTTAGATACTAAATTTAATTTTGTCCTGGACACACAATTTAAAAGTTAAAAAAAAGCTTCAACCCTTCAAAATAATAGAGAGAAAAACACGACAGAATAAAAACGTGCGGTTCATTTAATAAAGACATATTTTATCCTAGTTCAGGGCTAATTAATAACACTTCACTTCTGGAAGAAAAAAGCCTGGAGAAAGAACTAACGCCTCATAGACACGTAAAGTACATAGATATATGTTATAGACATCCTCAAGTGGCCGCATCTATTACGTATGCCAGCGAATGACTGGCGCTAGAAAAATATCTTAATGGTTGGCACTTACCGTTTTCAAAGAAACAGACAAGCGCACTCTGGGGAGTTTGCGCCTGGACCACTAGAGTAATGATGATATTAAAATAAACAAACAAATTCGCGTGTAAATGCAGTGTAAACAGTGCACATGCTTATCAAGAGTTTGATGTTGACTACATTGGATTTGTTATTACTGGTTGTAAAACAAACCGAGCGCATTTTAATTTGATTGATTCGTGTGTCTTAATAGAAAGAGTAAATGAAATAGTTTGTACTTTGCGGTTCTTGCATGTAATATTTAAATATGAAATTCTTTAAATTTTTCGTTTTCTTGTAATTGAAAGTACAGTAATAATTGTTTAGAAATCAAGAATTTCTGTACAGCTGACTTTGTTTAAATTTGGTTAAAATATATATGGCATACTGCACAACAAACGAAACACAGATATTAGCTTAGTTTTATTTTATTTAGTTAAAATTACTACGTTTGGATCCCATTATGTCTATTGAAATTATCAATACTTGGCCCGTTTTGAAAGTCTGTTTCCCAAAATAATTGTATCAATATATATATATATATATATATATATATATATATATATATATATAATAGAATCTCATTGGCTCGAACGTCCAACGGTATTCTCGAACCAAGAACAATGTCCCGATTTTTTTCTTTATTAAACTCTTTTATTTTGGTGCTGATTGGTCGAATACCCCTAGGGTCGAACAGAAGCTTTCTCTCGAACCAGTTTATTGGTCCGAACTGTAAAATTAAACATATTTAGCTCGAACGACTAAGTCTATCCGAAGAAATACAAAAATAATATTTTTGTACGAATTTTTTATCGACCCTTTCACGTCAGTCACAAAGTAAGTTATTATAAATTCGGAAGTGGAACGAATTAATCCTAGATCATATGCCGGCTTATCATGTTGTTTATTTAGCATCTATCGGTAATTATCTTTCTAGTACAGACAATTGTGCTACGATAATCGTTTACTGATTGAAACTTGCCTGTAACACCAATCAATTGGTGAGCCTAGCCAGGCCTCGCCGGTTTAATCTAATCATTTTAATCGCTACTCTACGCCTGAACGTCGGCATATTTTGTTTTTAACTTGAAATACAGGAGAGATCAATGTAATGTAGTGATTGCAACAATAACAGGTAAAGGCCCTCCGCCTGTGCTTCATGCATTTATTTTTTTCTCAACGTTGTCAATATGTCGCAAAAGATTCTACAACAGCATAGTAAAGAACGATTTTTAAAATAAATAAATATTTATAAATACAGACTACTAGTGTGTTTGTTATTTGTTTATTTAACGGTGATAAATAATAGTTACAAATATGTATCTCATCCGAAATTTGACGAGGACTTCTTTACTCATGAGTCAATCGGACCATCTCACCCAAGCCAGTTTTACGGAAATATGCGAGGTGTTCCGATTTTTTGGTTTTTGTGTTACAGAAGCACCCGACAACGGCCGAATGCATGGTTCGAACTACCCGATGGGTCGAACAGACTTTGATGCACCGACAGTGTTCGAGCCAATGAGATTCTACTGATATATATGATACAATGTACTTATATATACATATATATATGTATGTATGTATGTATGTATGTATGTATGTATGTATAAGTACATTGTATATATATATATATATATATATATATATATATATATATATATATATATATATATATATATATATATATATATACACACACACAGACAGGATAACACATACCACGGCCTTTGATATGTCAGTCGTGGTGCACTGGCTGGAACGAGAAATACCCCGATGGGCCCACCCACGGGGAGAGAGAGAGAGAGAGAGAGAGAGAGAGAGAGAGAGAGAGAGAGAGAGAGAGAGAGAGAGAGAGAGAGAGAGAGAGAGAGTAAGTAAGTAAGTAAGTAAACTCTATATCTCGAAGCTGCTGGGGCGAGCCACTAAATTTGAGATAATATCGTTAAATCCAAGATAATCAAACATATGTTTTGTCTGGAGAAAAAAAGCATACAACAAAATAAATAAACAATAAAACAAAAAACACTTAATATTTTCATATAATATTAAATCTACATAATATACAGAACACTGTACTCATTTAGCAGTGGATAGCTGTCCTGTTGCTATATAGTCTGTTAGATGTTCTTATGATATTTTTATATTATTATTATTCGCTAATTGCGCCATGCCTTCTCTTTTTAAATCTTTTTTGCGTTTTGACATTCTGGACTGACTTAATATCTAATTTGGGTTGTTTTATTTGTCAAAAACGTGAAGGCAGTATCGGAATACAAGATGCACAGCCATTACCTGAACATTTGTGCAGTGAACTTGGCTCCAGACAGCAATTCTTTATATAATGGATTAAATAATATTTGTAAGTATAGGCCGAATTTACAAAGCCTGTTTCTTTTCTTCTGTTTTTTTTCTTCTTTGTCTTACACGTCCGAAACTACAGATATTTACAATGCTTAAACAGCTGCCTTTAAGAAAAACAGGCCCTATTTGTTTATAATTAAAATGTATGGACTAAATAACATCAATTCTGTTTATTCGTTTATAATTCTATTTGAGTGTTCTGATTTCAGTAATTGGTCAATAGAATTATATTTTATTTATTCATGAACTCCCTGCGTATCACGTCCAATATGACAATGGTAGCACGTTTCAAACGTTGTGGGCCTTCCCACAATTGTATTAAATTCCAAATAAAAATATGTGTAATCACAAAAACGTTAAATAAATCCAATAATTACTAAACAGAAATACACCGCTAAACACATTTGCTATTTTATAAATGTCAGTCACATATTAGAACATTGTGCAGATTAAATATTTGAGACAGTGTCAGTTTGTTTTGTCTGCGTTATATTTTACGAATAATAAATAACGAGTTGTAAGTATAATATACATAGTGTCTTGTTTTTTATTTATTTATTTATTTACAATGTATTTGTTTATTTTTAAATTGGAGGATAAATTTGGAAAACAAAATATTCCCAGGGCTCGGCAACGTATGTGATGGCATAACTTCTGGAAACAAAACAATGTCTGAATTCCTAATATTTGCCAGCTATATAATTACAATGAGTTGATTGTTTTGAATTTAATAAATTAGGCTGATTAATTATGTTTTAAAATAGGTTTGTAATTCTATCCATACGTCTAGAATCAAAACTAAATAATAGCCAAAAATGAAATAAACCTTATTCTCTGAAATTACCATAAAATGACAAGTTTACAGTATAAACTCTTTTCTGTTATCTACTTACGATGTTAACGTAAGTTCACAGAACGTGGTAAAACCTGCAGAAACAATTAGTCAGGTTATTTCAGTAGCTACTGATTGATCAACGCTTAGCTACGTAAACTATTTTCAATTCCTTCTCGTTCGGCGAAAATAGTTTCCAGTCTGTTAGCTAACATAAATATACCCCGCTGTAAGATAGCCTAAACATTACGTAACTCTAATCATTGCGTCACAGCGGTTGTCTGGGTTATGTACAGGGAACATGCGGTTCCGTGCAATCATCTGGAATGTGAAAATTAATGTCCGTTGCTTAGACATTGTCAACTGAAAATAATATATGAAATGTTTATGTTTATAAGTTGGATTACGCAAAACGCGATTGTGTCGTAGCAGAAGAATGACCGAATGAATGAATGAATGTTTAACGACACCCCAGCACGAAAAATACATCGGCTATTGGGTGTCAAACTATTGTAAATGTCGTAGCAGAAGAACAAAATTATTCAAATTAACGTTCTTAAAAAGACTGTCTTGAGTTTTTGGACATTGTAAGATGCTTTCGACTAACATTGCTTGTTTGTTTTGTTTTGTGGGGTTTTTTTTGTTGGTTTTTTGTTGGGTTTTTTTTTTGGGGGGGGGGGGGGGGGGTTCGTAGGGTTTTTTTTTAGGGGGGGGTTGTGGGGGTGTTTTTTGTGTGTTTTTTTGTGTTGTTTTTTGTTAGTTTTTTTGTTTTGTTTTTATGACTAAATTATATATTAAATATATTTTCTTGTTTAGAATACCAGTATCTGTATATCTAATGTGTCTGCGGTCGTATGCTAATATTTGTAATATACTTTTTTTCTTCGTAATATATATTTTTTCGTACGTACGAAATTATTGGAAGATAAAATCTGGTTTGGGCTACTACAAACATTAAGGCGACAACAAACACCTTGTTTGTTTGATGACTAAAATTACATATTAAATATATCTTCCTGTTTAGAATATCAGTGTCTGTATAAACGTGTTCCGTATGTCATAAACACGTTACAATGGCAAAAAAACTCAGAACAGTCCCTTTAAAATCATTAATTAAAATAAAGAGGACAGGAACAGCTGCCCTTCTCCCCCCCCCCCCCCCCCCCCCGAAGAAAACCCCCAAAACAAACAAATTCAGACAAAAAAGATAGAGATATTCGGGCAAAATTAGCTTTGCTTTGCTGAAACCTTTTCACCATGTTTTGCCATCATTCTACTCTCAATATTAGTTGTAATCCACATGTACAAAATTGTAGTGATTCGTTTGTAATCTTACATAGCCGTTTGGCAGTAATGCTAATATGAATAAATATTGTTATTCAGATTCGGACATCTTCCTTTTAATTAGGGCATAAATCAGCCTGCTCCCTTACAAAAATGGGACCCCGTATGCTTATGTGTTTTATTTAACGACGCACTCAATACATTTTGTGGTTAAAGAGTCCGGAGTTCCATTACAACCATCCTCCCTTTGTCTTAGATCGCCAACCCTGGGCCCGATCAGTGACTTTTTCTGTCACAAACAATCATTTGGTTGGCTGCCTAACTATTGTGGATTTTAAAGAGTGAGTTCCTTGGTTTACTCTGACTTTGATCGAGTCTGGTCGTGGTGCCAGGCTGATAGTGTATTTGTCACACTTGCCAACTCTGACCTAAGAAATCCATCGAATCGGGGCCGCGATCCAACTTTCTCATCAGAAACCCAGCGGGCAAGATCGTGTGTTGTTTGAGATCAAAACAGGCATGCTTATGTGGAATTTTTAACAACCAAATAATTCTACGCATGTATATATACACACACACAGGTTCATGCTTCTTCTTTTTTTTTTCTTTCTGTTTTTTTTAAGTTTGTTCTAAGGGGCGGAATCGGCGGAGGATGTAAATGGCTGGGCACTGGTGAGATCGACATGTTGGAGAGATTATAACTTTATCTAGATAACACTTTTGTGCACAGAAGTTTTAATTTAAAAACTAATTATTTTTGTTTAGGGTAGAACGGGTTTAAAATTGCTTACAATTTTTTTTTTTTTTTTTTTTTTTTATGAATGGTCATCAAAGACAAGAATACTAGAATGAATTATTAATATATCTAAAGTAAAATAACTAGTAGGCGAGGCTGTACCCTCCAAAAAGAATGAATGGATGAATGAATGAATGAATGAATGAATGAATGAATGAACGAATGAATGGATAAATGAATGAATGAATGAATGATAGAGAAAGAAAACCATTCATACGCTGAAGTTTTAATGGCAGATGCCATGAAGAATATAAAAGAATAGATGGATTTTATTGTTTAGATTATCAATTTTCGTACATTCGAAGTGTTTTTATTCATCCTGGTGTTTTTAATATCACAAAATACATTTCTCATATTTTTAAAAACGCACGTGCGTCTGAGAAGTAACAGTTATGGCGTCGAGTTTTAGTCTATTTTTATAGGGTATTTCACTATTTCAAAGTCACACACTCAATTTTTACTTTATCCAAATGTGTTACAGATTTGCAGATTAACTAAACTTAGTGTTAATTTCCACGGGTTGAAACTAGGATATGTCCCTTTAGCAACACTCCAGTATAAAAATACACATCAGCCTCTGGGTGACAAACAGGGGTAAATATGATTCCTCCAAAAAGAAAAAAACCAAACAAACAAACAAACAAATTAAAATTAAAATTAAAATTAAAATAATTAATAAAACCCCAGAAACACTGAGGCACTTTGAGAACTTTTTTAAAACCTAAAATACTGCTTCATGTTTCGTATCATCAAGCAAAGAAGGAGAAAAAAAACTTGATTGTCATAAATATTTGTGACTATAAAGATATTATTTAAAGGGACATTCCTGAGTCTGCTGCATTGTAAGATGTTTCCGACTAATAAAATATTTCTACGATTAAACTTGCATATTTAGAATATCAGTGTCTATATATTCAATGTGTTTCTGGTCGTCTTAATATTTGTAAGAAGCCCAAACTGAATTTTGTCTTTAAATAATTTCGTACGTACGAAAAAATTATATTTTTGGAAATAAAATGAAATTTAACGTAGTACAAATATTAGAACGATCAGAAACACGTCTAATATACAGCCATTAAAATATATTTGATATGTAATTACAATCGTTAAAAAGTTTCTGTTGTTTGATAACATCTTAAAAGTGCAACAAACTTAGGAATGTCCCTTTAAATGGCCTGTCCTGAGTTTACTGTCATTGTAAGCTGTTTCCGACTAATCAAAATACATTAATAACTACAGTTACATATTAAATATAGCTTCTTGTTTAGAATATCAATGTCTGTATATTCAAGATGTAAGTTGCCCAAACTGGATTTGTTATCCTAATAATTTCGTACGCACGAAAAAAAAAGAGGAAATAAAGTGCAGTTTGTTTTAGTACAATTACTAAAAAGAAAGAAATGTTTTATTTAACGACGCACTCAACACATTTTATTTACGGTTATATTACGTCAGACATATGGTTAAGGACCACACATTTTGAGAGGAAACCCGCTATCGCCACTACATGGGCTACTCTTTCCGATTAGCAGCAAGGGATCTTTTATTTGCGCTTCCCACAGGCAGGATAGCACAAACCATGGCCTTTGTTGAACCAGTTATGGATCACTGGTCGGTGCAAGTGGTTTACACCTACCCATTGAGCCTTGCGGAGCACTCACTCAGGGTTTGGAGTCGGTATCTGGATTAAAAATCCCAAGCCTCGACTGGGATCCGAACCCAGTACCTACGAGCCTGTAGACCGATGGCCTAACCACGACGCCACCGAGGCCTGTAAGTAGTACAATTACTAGGACGATCAAACACATTTAACAGCCACTGATATGATATGCAGACACGGCGGAAGCAAGTAGACATGGTGGGGGGGGGGGGGGGAGCTGCTGACTGAGATCGAGGGCGCAAAGGAAAGTTTCTAGGGGATTCGGGAGGGGGGGGGGGGTGTTCCCTCTTTAAAATTTTGAAAACTAGATGTCCTGAAATGTAATTTCCTGCATTCTACAAGTAAAATTCATCTCTGTCTTAAGATTTACTACCAATAATATTTTTGATTCAGAATTATTGGGCTAGAGACCCCCCAGCCCCCCTGCTCCGCCGTGCATGATATGCATAAAACATGTAGACCTATTTAATATGCAACTGTAATCATTAAATCATCTCAACACAATGGCAACAAACTGGGGACAGTCTCTTTACTTGTTTGTATTATTTCAAAATAAAATAGTTCCTGAAACTGATAATTGAGAAATTCTCATTGTGGTTGAAAACATTGTGTAACGTGGACTGTATGTTTATTAAATCATCTGGAATGAGAGAAAGAAAACCGGGCTTGTGTAATATTACAGTCAGTACATGCTGTGTCCTAACTGAGAAAAAAAGGAGAAAGAAATCATGAGTTGCTTTTACCCCAGACATTTGCAAAGTATATTATAAGATGTAACACGCTAGAACTTACTTTTTTTTAATAATATACCGTAGATGAACATCAAACAGTATAGTAGATCCAGAAACAGGAACTGATTACCGATAACACAAACCGTAATAATTACGTTGCTAAGTAAAGGTCACATGTACATGTTTATGACGTCATAATGCTGTGACTAACACGTTTCAAGCAGCACCCCGAGATGTTCGTGTTTCCAATGAATCAATAGCTGTTCAGGCATGGAGTAAAAAACCAACAAGTACATAATAAAATTTAAAAAATGAACAAATAAATTAATTAATAAAATTAAATTTTATAAAATTAAAAATGAATACAATTATGGAAATATAAAAGATTTTTATGTTTACGATTCCTGTCATGGTGTTATTTACTATAAGAATTAAACGAACTTATAAATACATAGTTTCTAATAAAGACAATTATATCTCATGCAATCAACAAATGACGTCTATGATCTGTCCATTTCGTCGAAATATACACCCTTATCTTGGACTTGTATCAGTATCAAACAATAATTTTATTTAAAATCTGGCAGTATATTGCTTTTAGATTATTATGTATATATGTATTTATAAATAGCAAATGTTTGGTAACACCCCCCCCCCCCCCCCTCTCTCTCTCTCTCTCTCTCTCTCTCTCTCTCTCTCTCTCTCTCTCTCTCTCTCTCTCTCTCTCTCTCTCTCTCTCTCTCTCTCTCTCTCTCTCTCTCTCTCTCTCTCTAATTCTATGGAGATAGGAGGTGAGACTGTTTATAAGAATTCACCAAGTATAAAAATCAGCTTTAAACAAGAGTGTCAAATCACAGGTTCAAGACTTTAGGTATTTCGAAATTGATATTCAAATTGGCGAAATAGTATTAATTCAGTCGTTCAAGACCCATCAAAATTGAATCTAGCTTCAATTTAGCAGGTACCAGAGGGGTCTCTATATGTCGTCTATATGATGATGATGATGATGGTGGTGATGGTGACGACGATGATGATGGTGATGATGATGATGATGATGGTGGTGGTGATGATGATGATGGTTACGATGATGATGATGATGGTTTTGGTGATGATGATGATGATGATGGTGATGATGGTAACGATGATGGTGATGATGATGATGATTATGATGATGGTGGTGGTGGTGGTGGTGATGATGATGACGATGACGATGATGATGGTGACGACGATGATGATGGTGATGATGATGATGATGATGGTGGTGGTGATGATGATGATGGTTATGATGATGATGATGATGGTTTTGGTGATGATGATGATGATGATGATGGTGATGATGGTAACGATGATGGTGATGATGATGATGATTATGATGATGGTGGTGGTGGTGATGATGATGATGATGATGATGATGATGATGGTGGTGATGATGGTGATGATGATGGTGGTGGTGATGATGATGATGATGGTTATGATGATGATGATGATGATGTTGATGATGATGGAATGATTGTTTAACTACACCCGAGGACAACAATATATATCGGCTATTAGGTGTCAAACTAAATTACTTGGTTATTGCTGATGATTATTCTGAAATAGTTTCGGAAAAAACGTTGTGGTTCACCAAATAAAATAGCCTTAAACCACCATACCATCCAACTGATTGGGTTTTTCTCCAACCAGTGCACCGCAACTGGTGAAAGTCTGTGGTATGTGCTTTCCTGTATATGGGAAAGTGTATTTAAAAGATCTCTTGCTGTATTAGGAACAATGTAACGAGTTTTTTTCCGATGACTACGTTGCAAAATTACCAAATGTTTGACATCCGATAGCCGATAATGAATTAACCAATGTGCTCTAGTGATGTTGTTAAACAAAACAAACTTTTAACAAACCACCATAATTGTGCAAATCATCTTATAATGTTTTGGAATGGTCAATAAATAATTTTTTTAAAACCATTTGATTGACCCTTCAATACCGTTAATATATGTCTTGTGCAATACATGCATAGACCCTTTTCCCCTCGAGTGTGTATAATGACAATGTTCTTTTGCTGATTTAGATACACCTTTCTTCAGGATGGTCTCGGAAACAGCACTATGATAACATATCGGCATTTTTGGTTTTCAAATTATGCAAATGGTATGCGTTTAAAAGAGGCGAACTGTACGTATTATTGAAAGCCCAGGGTACCCGCTTACGGATCCGGGAAGATGTCTTTCTGTCGTATCTAACAAATAGCTCAGTCGGTAGAGCGCTCGCCTTTAGTGATTTTGTCGCAGGATCGAACCTCTTCGGTGGATTAATATCTGAACTATTGCTGTTTGCATAGCGTAACCACGACGTTCAGGTTCCTGTCGAGATTTTAAATGTTCTATTAAGAACTGTTACTGCTGCAATTTGCTTAGCGTAACCTTGACGTTAAGCAGGACCTAGCTTAATAGGTAGAGCGCTCATCTGACGTGCTTGCGACGTAGGGTCGAACAACCTCAGTGGACTCATTCTCTGATTGGTTTTGTCTGTTCCAACCAAAGCCCCATGATTGGAATATAAAACGTCGTGGTATGTACTGCCCTGCCTGTGGGAAAGTGCATACAAAAGATTATTTTCTGCTAATGGACAAATGTAGCGATTTTACTCTGAAGATTACGAGTCAAAGTTACCAAATGTTTGGCATCGAATAACCGATGATTAATTAATTCATGTGCTCTACTGGTGTCGTTAAATAATACTTTAACTTTAACTAACAAAATAAAATGTCCATTCACGCCCCTTTCTCTCAAATATGCTCTGACTAGGATGGCATTAATTCATTTCAAGTTATTTTCGTGCTTATATTCAATTAAAGTTCAAGCACGTTGTCTTGGGCACAAATCTCAGCTATCTGTGCTGTCTGTCCAGGGCAGTGGGTTAGTGGTTAATTGTTAGTGAGAGACAAGTTGGTGTAGTGGTCTTACACCTACCCACTGAGTCGTTAAAACTCGCTCAGGGTGGAAGCCGGTACCGGGCTAAGAACCCAGTACCTACTAATCTGATGTCCGACGACACCACCGAGGCCGGTCTAGGATGGCAAGGGTTTGTCTTGGTTTTATCTTCGCTCCGCTGGTGTCACATTTTTAAGTGCAACGGTTGTGGCACCATGGTCGCTAGCGCGCACCTGAGCACGTGTTACTTGGCGCCATAAGTGAACGATGAGCTTGTTAAACGAGCCGGGTCGTCTTGGGTGAACGAGATCTCCCAGGGATGAGGTAATGGAGTCTGACAAACTCCCGTATCAGCTACAGACTACAGAATGGAAAACTTAAAGAATGTGACTAGGGTCAGTGGGTGAGATTTTACGACAAACCCCCCCCCCCCCCCCCAAAAAAAAGAAAGAAAGAAAGAAAGAAGAAAAACGCACCCCCAAACATATATCTAAAGACTTTATTTAAAGGGACATTCCTGAGTTTGCTGCAATTTTTAAGATGTTATCGACTATTACAGTGTTTCTACGAATAAATATTTTATTAGTCGGAAACATCTTAGAATGCAGCAAACTCAGGAATGTCCTTTTAAAAGAAGAAAAGTTGAAACCTTTTTTTTTGAAAAACTAAACAATAAGGTGGGTTTTACCTTCTGGTTTTATTTCTGTTTTGTTTTTTTATGCTGCTGTGGCAACAGTGTTCTGTTGCTGTTTTTGTTGTTGTTTTGTGTAAACTTTTTCAGGGTCCGCTGAATGTATTTGAAATTGTCAATTCAATGGTCTGGGGTTGAAAATACATTGATTTGATGGCCCGAATCTGTCGTTTCGTGTGCATACTCCCTTGAGACAATACAGTATTTCCACAGCCTTCTGAACAGGTTTTTGCAGTTTTTAGTTATACTAAAATTAGTTTAAACCTCGTAAACACGCGAGAACCTTATTACAGTCACCTGCAGTGATAATACAAAATAAATTTTGTTCTATATACGTGGTTACATGTTGGATCTGCGAAGCTACTTTTTGATTTGTGACCAATTTGAAATTAAACGAAATTATACTCGGAGGTTACTATCAATGATTTGTACTGGTTTTGATCCGTGAATGTTTGACAAAGTATATAATATGTCAAAGTCAATCTATAATACAAATTATTTCATGAAACGACTAAAATCACTTCAGTTCAATTTATTTTCGTGTTTATATCCAATTAAGGTTCAAGCACGCTGTCATGGGCACACATCTCAGCTATCTGGGCTGTCTGTCCAGGGCAGTGGGTTAGCTGTTAGTGGTTAGTGAGAGAGAAGAGGGTGTTGTGGCCTTACACCAACACATTGAATCGTTAAAACTCGCTCTGGTTGAGAGCCGGTACCGGGCTGCGAACCCAGTACCTACTAGGCTTATGTCCGATGGCTTAACCACGACGCCACCGAGGCCGGTTTTGTGTTATATAAAAAGTCTGAATGTGGATACATCAAATCAGACAATGTGTGTAATATGTTCAATCTGGTCACTTTATTAGCTGCTGGAAATGTTATATTCACTGATTAATTGTTCACTTATAACATTTCCAGGTTTGAGACGTTGCTTGTAACCAATTATTTTCTTCTTAAATAAAATACGTTTAAACTAAAGTACGTCTAGTGTAATTAGATATTTAGTTTTTACCATAGTATGTATCAATATTTATACATGTGATTACGAATAATATAACATGTATTATATGGTATATATTATAATCCCATCTATATAACACGTTATTTTTTAACTTAGGACAAATAACAACAACAACAACAACAACAATAATAATAATAATAATAAGAAGAAGAAGAAGAAGAAGAAGAAGAAGAAGAAGAAGAATCACAGGGCGAGGGTTACCATAGTTTGACACCCAATAGCCGATGTATTTTTCGTGCTAGGGTGTCGTTAAACATTAATTAATTAATTTATTCATTCATTCACAGGGTGAGGGAAACCAATTTATTTTTATCTCAGGAGGATCTGCTGAAAAATAAAAATGTTTTATTGGTTTTAATACCAAAATATGTACATGTATACCTGATAGTTTTACATAGGCTTACATTATAAGAGTTTCTTCTTTTCATGATAGGCAAAATAGGTTTTACATTCAAATATGTTATAGGGCACAGATTATTTCATTTCAGTCTGGAACCTCCCTTTAGTTGGCATTGTCCATACATAACACGTGCGTGTTTTTTGTATGCGCATGGGGTGGATGCCGCACGAGCTGTTTTGAATTACATCACGTCACGCCATATTAAGCCATTTCACACTTGAGTCTATATAGTTATAGATATGAATCATATGGCGGGCTTGCTATGGAATCAGTGGCGAATCCAGTATTGTCTTGGGGGTGGGGGTGGGGGGGGGGGGGGGGGGGTCTAATTCAGAGACGTCCCTGATAATGGTGTTTAATTGTACCAGTGAATCATTTGACAGAAGTGCCAGCATGGTATGTATCTATCATATTTTCAGCTCAAAATACAGCAATTTTTAATGTACTTTTGCAATTGAAGTTCCCGGTGAAATACTAAGAAAGGGAAGGAAGTGTGTGTTTGTTAGAGATGACATATTAAACTACGACTCATTGTTGTATAACAATGTAATTATTTAATTTCATTCATTCATTTCATTTCAACTTATTTTCGTGCTTATATCCAATTAAGGCACGCTGTCCTGGGCATACACCTCAGCTATCTGGGCTGTCTGTCCATGGCAATGGGTTAGTTGTTAGTGGTTTGTGAGAGAGAAGAGGGTGTAGTGGTCTTACACCTACCCATTGAATCGTTAAAACTCACTCTGGGTGGGAGCCGATACCTGGGTGCGAACCCTGTACCTACCAGCCTTATGCCTGATGGCGTAACCGCGACACCACCAAGGCCGGTGTAATTATTTCGATCGTTCGTCAGAATAATGAGACCAGAAATCTGCCGCCATCTCTTAATATGCTACTCCTGTCGAATACCATCAAAGGATATAGGCCTAATTCACAAAGGTCTCTTAGGCTCTGCGAGACAACACAGCATCCTCTTTGCAAGTCTTTTAGCATTGCACTGCGAGATCGCAAAGTTGCAAGAGTTTACTGAATTAGGCCCCTGATATACGATAGTTCGAAATAAAATTTAACAATTATACTAGCTTTGTGTAGCAGTCGTGGCAGAAAACACGACTTCACAGACACACAAACAATCGTGTCACTATATCGAGTGCGAGTGCGAATAATTTTAACATGCTCATATACCACTAGAGTTTCGAGCATGTCCGTCCCGGGGCCTGTCTCTGGATAGCCAGTGACTTGCTCCGGGACAGAACAAAATTAAGGGGATAATTTTGAAATTTACATCTAAAAATTAAATAGTGGGACGCTGAATATTTATATAATCGGCCGAATATTTATATAATTTGGAGCATTTTAGAAGGACAGTCCAAAAATAAATAAGAGAAAGAAGAGAGGATCGGACTATTTAATAATATTTTTGACATAAAATTTTGAACGAAGGTCTAAAAGTTTAAAGTCCGATCTATATGGTCTGGGCGGGGGGGGGGGGGGGGGGGTAATTTTGAGGTGGGCGGAATTTGGAATACGAATTTAGTAGTTAGGTCAAAGACCGAAGACCAAAATGTGCTACAAAAATTTAAGTCCAAACAATAAAATTAGAGTGCTCGACCGAAAAGGTTTTAAGGTGATTTGAGCAATTTAGACGGGCTGCCAAAATAAACTGCGTCGGACTGTTTACAAAGAAAAAAACAAAAACAAAAAAACATAAAATTTTGAACTGCGGCCAAAAATGTTTTTAAAGTCCAACTGAGCCCTAAAAAAGGAAGTACATGTCCTAGGGGAGGGTACGCAGCGGAACTCATGGCGAGTTGATGGGATAATCGACTCGGAACTTCGGGAAGAAGTGAGGCAGGTCGATGTAGCACTCTCCCCGAAGTATTGCTGAGTAGTCTTCCGGAAGTATCAGCTTGATAATCCGATGGACGATTGGATTATCCATGTCTGATTTCAGTAAGCCTTGCCGGTACATCCCGTTCCGCTCCGACGTCAGGTAGTAGGTACGACTTCCCTCGACGTACTGGAACTGGTACCGCCCTTGACCAGTTGGTGTTGGTCTCCAGCTCTTGGTGACGAAGGGGCCTGGCAGCTGAGAGGTCGCAGTGAACTCCCCCTTCACACAGTTGCGGTACCGTCCAGGAAGCTTGTTGCGTGCGATCTGCCAAGTCGTGGGCTGTGTGTCGGACAAGTCCTGGACCGACACCTTCCTCTTCTTGGCTTCACGCTCTGCAACCGCTGTCGCAACAACTCGTGGAGACGCCGGTGGATTGGTTGGTGCGGACGACACTTTTCCTGTTTCCATCGGCGTTGGTGCTGCAGGGGGAGGGTCCGCCACTGCCGGTTTAGCCGACAGCTTTGGCTTCCCCTTTGCCGCTCCTGGCGTCTGCTGCTTCCGAGTAGTGGGGGACGGCGACGGGGGACGGCAGTTGAGCTGCCGGTTTTGGCTTCCCCTGAACCGCCCCTGCCGGTCTCGTCTTCTTCTGGGAAGCAGGCGGCCATGCTCGTGCAGAACAGCCCCAACGGGGGGGGGGGGGGGGGGGGGGGGGGGAGAAACCTCGACGTTTGCTAAACACAACCGCATTCTGCGCTGTCTCCTCAGACTTTTTCCACCATATCGAGACAACCCCGAGGAACAAGATTTGTGTTTGTTTGTATTTTCTGCATTTAAACTCGGTGCTCCAAATTGATATATCAAAGGCCGTGATATGTATCTTCCCTGTCTGTAAAGAGAGTGTATATAAAGTATGTTTTGCAGCTAATGAAAGATTATAGATGGTTTCCTGTACAGAATTATCAAATGTTTGATATCCAATAGGCGATGTTTAGTTAATAAACGTGTTCTAGACTAAGTCGCGTCGTTAAACAAAAAAAACTTTAGCTCTCTTTTGCATTCATTCAGAATTGGAGAAATTCGCTCCCTCTACACCCTGTAGATTCGCTACTTTTTCATTTCATTTCAACTTAGCTTCGTGCTTATATCCAATTAAGGTTTAAGCACGCTGTCCTGGACACACACCTCAGCTATCTGGGCTGTCTGTCCAGGACAGTGGGTTATTTGTTAGTTGGTTAGTGGTTAGTGAGAGAGAATAGGGTGTAGTGGCCTTACATCTACCCACTGAGCCCTTATGAACTCGCTCTGGGTTGGAGCCGGTACCGGGCTGCGAACCCTGTACCTACCAGCCTGTAGTCCGATGGCTTAACCACTGCGCCACCGAGACCGGTTTGCTTATGTGAATTGCTGGAATAATAATAGAATCGTATTAAGCGAAACTAAATTTTTGCATTTTATTACCTTATTTTTTGACGTTCTAGACTGACTGAAACACGGCTCCCTGGATAACCCCCTCCCCAGTACTGGACCCGCCGCTGTACGAATAGCTGGAATCTTTATCTCAATCTGTTAATCCTCATAACCGGAAGAACAAAACCGCAGCTATCCTTTCAGACTTATCGCAACTTGCCAGGATTACGAGATAAACACGCGTGGATGTAATTAGGATTCTCCCTTTAAGGGCGGTTAAAATTACTGAATTGGGGTAGGCAGGCGCGAAAAGAGGGGTTCTGGACACTTCCTGCTTAGGACGAAAACATTTGTTATCCGCATATTTTAAAGTGCATTCGGCACTCATATACAACTTCCATTTAAATAGTTGCATGTAGAATCCCAATCCCACTCTGCAAAAATCCCGGATTCGCGCCTAATAGGGGTCGATATTATGGTGTTTATATTAAACAATGTAAAATCGCCTATAAAAGAACAGGTGAATTCAGGGCTCGAACTTAAGAATTTGTTACCTACAGCAATTTTGAAATATTTTTGCCACAGATAAAATGCTCGCCGACGGCAATTTTGAGCCTGGTTACGGCAATTTTAAATCACCAACTTTTGAAACAAATATAAAAACCAAAAATAGTCTCTTCGACCAACAGCAATCATTTTTATCCAGCGGAAAAACTGCCATCGGTAAAGCTCCTGATCAACGGCAATTCATATTGCAACTACGGCAATTGCCATCGGTGCCGTCGTTAAGTTCGAGTCATATGAATTACAAAGGAACGATCTAATGCAACACCCACAATGTATGGTAAAAGAAAGCTAATGATGACATCCACCGTCTATCCACAACGCCCTCAAAAACAGTACATCTGTTTCCTCACTATGTAAAACATAAAATGATATCAGAATCGATCTTGCGTAAAACAGGTTTTAGAAGATTTGCCATGTATTAAATATATATACTTTAATTAGCTTCAAAAACTCCAACCCCACTCACGCGTTCATTCACCGCCCAAATTCTATCTCAGTTGAGTGCAGAGGAGGGGATTTCGGGATTTGACCCCCACCCCAATTCCAAAAATATGTTATATTCCGTTGTTGAAAGGTCCTTGATGACAGATGATTTTATTGGATATTATTGCTGCTCACCACAGTCCAGACACCCCCAGCAAACGTTCCTGTACATTCGCTTCCATCCTTACACCATGCTTCCTCCCACCCCTGTATGATCATTTCTGGTACAGCCCTAAACTATACACGTAGTTTCTACAATCTGTCCATTTTATGGTGATTATGACTTGTCGACATTTATCACCAAAACAATAAGCTGAGTTGCACGTATGACAGCGTCTGTCTGTAGTCTTCCCGGGTTCTTCTTTTTTGTCTTTTCATGTCGATCTTCAGTTACTCGTGAACCAGTACTTCAGTGGTCGTTTTCGTCTTTTCGTGTCGATCTTTAGTTACTCGTGAACCAGTACTTCAGTGGTCGTTTTCGTCTTTTCGTGTCGATCTTTAGTTACTCGTGAACCAGTACTTCAGTGGTCGTTTTCGTCTTTTCATGTCGATCTTTAGTTACTCGTGAACCAGTACTTCAGTGGTCGTTTTCGTCTTTTCGTGTCGATCTTCAGTTACTCGTGAACCAGTACTTCAGTGGTCGTTTTCTATCTCTTAGCACACCATTTCAAATTAAACACTTACTACCAGTCATATCATAACGTGTTATCTGGCTGTGATGCTTTATGGTAAGGGTAATAGCGACATCGAGACTCCTTTACGGTACAACTGGTGGTTTTCCTGGCATTGAAAACGGACGCATTTGGGCATTGAGCCACTTCGATTGAATTATTACTGCTTCAAATGAGACAGAATTTCTACCTTTGGTAGAACAAATTATTCTAGAATCCGTTGTTTGAAGTCCTCATTGGGCTATTTCTGTTCCCAGCCGGTGCACCACGACTGATATATCAAAGACCATGGTATATGCTATCCTCTCTGTGGGCTGGTGCATATAACAGATTCCTTACTAATTATGGGAAAATGTAGTGGGGTTTCTCTCTAAGACTAGATGCCAGAATCACCAAATATTGATGATTAATAAATCAATGTGCTCTAGTGGTATCGTTAAAAACAAAATCTTTTAATGTTACCGTTTTTCAAAACCAACAGTTAAAATATAAAATATTGTTCTTTTGACTTATAGATAAATTTAAAAATTGTTGCTGCTGCAAGAATTTCCTGAAATAAATATTCTTTAAACACTTATTCGTTGATTGGCTGGCTGGCTATTTGGTTGCGTAATTAGATAGTTAATTGGTTCTTTGATTGCTTCATTGACTAAAAGACTGACTTATTGGCTGGTTCATTGAATAGTTTAGTAACACAGCAAGACTGATTCTAAAAATAAAAAATAATAATTTAAATACACTTAATTATTTGAGTCCAAAAATTATTGCTCAGAAATGATCTACAAATTCTGACGTAAGGCGTAAATGGCACTAGCACCGGATATCCTCGCACTGTCCAATCACTGGACGTCAAGCGGAAATGATGGAAGCCAATTGCCCATTATAGTTCTGGCAGGGCATGACCACGTGACGATAAACCGGCATCTGGTTGCCTCCATATAAAATATACACGCTCTGGCAGGAAGTATATAGATCAGTGGTTAGAAAGTCCGCCTGGAGTGCACCAGGTTATTTTCGTCTCCACCCAGTGTTTTAACCAATAAAAACAGCTAACTAAGCAAGACTGTTTTAATATTTATGTTCATATCATTTTATATTGTACTTCAGCGTTACCGGTTTGCTATATTATTTTTACTAATTTGATAAATTGTTGACCATCTTCAAATCGTTTTTTTGTTGTTGTAAAATGCCATAAGACGTAAAAAAAAAAAAAAAAAAAAAAACATTCATAAGCTTACAGCCTCCCTTTTTATTATTATTTTTACGAGGGGGAGGAGGGAGAAAGGCTAATTATTGCCCGAATTAATGGAAAACTAACATCTGGATAACAAAGTTTATTGATATTTGTATTACTTCCAAACAGCTATTTGGGATTCTTAGCGAATCAATGTACAATTGTACGTGTAGTACAACTAATATTGTGAGTAGACTGAATGAATGAATGAATGAATGAATGTTTAACGACACCCCAGCACGAAAAAAACATCGGCTATTGGGTGTCAAACTATGGTAATGCAAACAAATAAAGTGATGATCAACATCAATATAAAAATTTAAATAAAAACAGTGTAAAGAACTGTACAAAAATACAAATATCACAGATAGATGCTGACTTTTACTCAAAATTTCAGTTGTGCTATATTGGCCATTCTCAAAGAGAATGTTACACCCCTACACCACGGTGAGGTTACAGCACGCGCAGGGGCGTGAGTAGACTGATGCAAATACATGGGCACGCGTTTTAGGGCCAGCTCATTTCGCCCGAACGTCTCCATCGCTTTTGCCTGAATGAGAAGATTTGCTCCAGCACTAGTGACGTGTGTGTGTGGGGGGGGGGGGGGGGGGGGAGTAAACTCCGACCCACCATCTTGTATGCTTATGCCAAAATGTCCAGGACAGTGTGCTTGAATCTTCATTGCATAAAAGAACAAAACTAATCAAAAATGAATTAAATGTAATGTACTATGTATCTGCAGTTATAGATTGTAAAATTCTACCAAGATGGTCATAACAACAATAATAATAACAACACCGCAGCAGCAGCAGCAGCAGCAGCAGCAGCAGCAGCAGCGGCAAAAGGCATTTGTGTTGAGAAATGTTTTTTTTCTTTTGTTGAACGATAACACTAAAGTATAATATTGATTTATCTATCATTGGCTATTGGATGTCAAACATTTGGTCATATTTTGACGTTTAGTCTTAGAGAAGAAATCCGCTACATTTTGCTATTAGTAGCAAGGGGTATTTTATATACATCATTCCACAGACAGAATAGCACATACCTCAACTGAACTGAACTTTATTTACACTTAGGCCGTAGTCTACGGCATATGAGGATATATATATACATACAGCAGTCAATATAATTGTAACAAGATAGTGGATGTACATAAATGTACATAAATACAGTAAATACATATTAATAAATACAAAAAATACACAGCATATCAGCCAGAGGATTTGAAAGTATTCATAATTAGATTACAAAATACAGAAAGTTTTCTAAGGACACCAGCTTTCTTAGAGTTGAATAATTTATAAAATTTATATATATTTGGTTTAGACTGACAGAAAGATGGTAAGTAACGCTTTCTTTCATTCTTAAAAAACAAACATGTAAATATATTATGAAACTCATCTCCGATATCGTAATTATTATACAATGGACATATTCTATTTTGTAGTGGTACATTTTTCCATCTGCCCGTTTCAATTGGAAGATTATGGTTTGATAATCTGAAGCGTAATAATGGACACCAATGTTTTCTCACTATAATTGTGATGTATGTCTCAAATTCAACAGTATTTTAAAATAATTTATAATTTGAAGCTTTGGATGAGTTATCAATATAAGTATACCATGATTGTAAATATTGATCCGTAAGCTTTGTATTAATATACGTTTTCAACATGGAAGCACTAGTAATAGCATTGCATTGTAATAACCATATATATGTACAGCCAATATCATCTAAAACAGATTTAACATACATAATCCATTTGTGATTATAAAAGTTATTATTAACATCATTCAGTAATAATGTGTACACCAATAATGACCACGGCATTTGATATACCAGTCGTGGTGCACTGGCTGGAACGAGAAGTAGCCAACTGACGTAATGGGACTCGATCCCAGACCGACCGCGCATCTGAGTGAGCGCATTACCACTGGGCTACGTCCCGCCCCTTGTTGTGAAAAAGACATATAGGTAAGAAGCCTAAACCAAATTCCTGCGTCATGGGCATAATTAACCAGGATCGGTTGTCAGGAACGCCACACACTCGAACTGACTATGATTGATTAATACGTCAATTATCGCGCACGTGCCCAAGATGCAGTGTGTGATATACGCAGGTACAACGAACGTGTTCTGATTGCGGTCGCCTTATCTTTCCGCAGAAAAAAAGTAGTCCCGATGGAAAAGTATGTAGTATGGTATAGAATTAAAGATAATTGGACTCATACCCAATTAAGGTTCGCCTACGCATCCAACCAGAAAAAATATACGTAAAATTTAAAAAATAACAATTTTGCATATTTTAAAAAAAATTCCCATAATTTAAAATCAACATCTAATAATTTTAAAAGCATATCATTTTAAAATCAAAATTAATCTAGTAATTCTTAAATAAAAATTAAAATAGTAATTGTACCTTTAAATTTTTTTTTTTTTAAATGCATCTTTTTAAAATCATCAACAAAATTAATGTATTATAGCTGTTACATTTAAAACAAAAAGTCGGAAATTAGGCATAAAAAATTGTTTCTCAGAATCTGACCCTTCATAGAAAAAGGGGCCAACCCTAATTTTCTTTTTCTTTTTTCGGCACATTCCTGGAAATAGGCTTTTCGAACTATTTGTTTGTAATTAAATGTGCAGTGACGCGAAATCGACTATCCTTTACAAAACTGGGGTTGGGGATACTATTCAGCTAAACTTTTATACGTAATTATTGAATAAAAATATTGTATATTTTATTCATTTAATGCTATAATAAAACAAATCCTAGATTTCCACCCCAGCCCACCCTACATATAAATCTCCGCCCACCCTAAATATAATACCCCGCCCACGTTGGGGTTTGTTTGTTGTTGTCGTTTGTCTGTTTGTTTGTTCTTGATGTGGATGTTTTGTTAGTTGGTGTGGGGGGGGGGGGGGGGGTGGGGGTGGGGGTTGGGGGTTGTTGTTTGTTTTCATTTTTGTGTTTTTTCTTCAAAAAAAATAAAAAATTCCAATCTTCTGAAATATAAAATAAAAAATAACAAAGTTTTACCCACTACCCCCTCACTTCACTCATACTGCCCCCATTTTGGAAAAAAAAGTGTGGAATAAAAAAATACCATTGTTTCCTTAAACTAAACGTGAGAGAGAGAAAGAGAGAGGGAGAGAGAGAGAGAGAGAGAGAGAGAGAGAGAGAGAGAGAGAGAGAGAGAGAGAGAGAGAGAGAGAGAGAGAGAGAGAGAGAGATGGAAATGTTTTATTTAATGGCGCACGCAACACATTTTATTTACGGTTATATGGCATTGGATATATGGTTAAGGACCACACAGGTATTGAGAGAGGAAACCCGCTGTCGCTACTTCATGGGCATGGGTTACGCTTTTCCATTTTCCATTAGCAGCAATGGATCTTTTATATGCACCATCCCACATACAGGATATCACATTCCACGGCCTTTCATATGTCAGTCGTGGTGCACTGGCTGGAGCGAGAAATAGCCCGATGGGCCCACCGACGGGGATCGATCCCAGACCGACCGCTCATCAAGCGAACGCTTTACCAGAGAGAGAGAGAGAGAGAGAGAGAGAGAGAGAGAGAGAGAGAGAGAGAGAGAGAGAGAGAGAGAGAGAGAGAGGGAGAGAGAGAGAGAGAGAGAGATAGTGGAGATGAAGGGAGGGAGAAAGAGAATTCGCTTTGTAATGTAGACTATTCGTACCGAAAAGCAGCAAAGTACCGACAGGACAGTACATACCATAGCCTATAATGTGCGGTTATATTTTGATGTCGGACGTATGTAAGATAGGAAACCCGCTGCCGCGACGCAATGGGTTACCGTTTTATATGCAGTACCCAACAGACAGGATAGTACTAATCACGGCCATTGTTACGTTGTGGAGCACTGGTTGGATGGTGATATGCCGCAATGGGCCAACGAACGAGGATCGATCCTAGACCGACCACGCATCAGGCGAGCGCTTTACCACTGGGTTACGTCCCGCCCCGCAGCATTCTGGAATGCATACGGATCTTGGTATAGTTTTCATGGGCAATGAAAACATAAAGTTGGTGGGCTCAGTCAAACTGCTGCATTCTCGGTGGTCAGGCAGAACTCTCAACCACTTAGTCCGATCGTAAATCTCCGGAAAGCAATCATAATAAATAACGGTCCGATAGAGGGCTGAAGACAAAACAAGAACGAGTACAATAGGTGTGTATTCCTTGGAATATGATGCACGTGACGTCCCACAAGTGACAGGAACAATCGCGAGGCTCAATACATCTAAGCCTAAGTAAAAATAACAGTTCTAACGCTAGTGGTGGATCTAGACCGGAACAAGTGGGGTCAAGTGTCTTCTCTTTTTTCTCTCTGTTTTTTGCTTGTTTGTTTGTTTGTTTTGTTTTTTGTTTTTGGGGGTGGGTGGGTGGAAGGGCGAGGCGACCGTTTCTTATTTGTAGTTGATGCATTTCCACCCGATCGTCCCAAAAAACTTCCTTTGACTTTCATATATACACACACGCGCGCGTGCTGGCACACACGCACACTCGCACATTCACACACACACACCACGCGTGTGTGCATGTGTGAATGTGCGTGTATGCCTGCGTGTGTATGTGTTTGTTTAATAAAATATTTGGACACACGCTGTTTGATTTACAATATTATTTAAATCTGCAATATCGAGTATATATTTTACAAGTATTTACAATGGATCTAATTTTCTTCTTATGACACGTCATTCTCCATTATGTTTTAACTGAAATAACACGTCTCGGTTAAACCAAAATGTTTTATTTTCCATTTCAGCGCTCAAGAACTGTGGTCAACGCTTCGGGGGCAAATTACATTTTTCCGTAATACGTATGCGAATACGTGCACGTAATCCACAATGCATGGAGTGATCGGATACGAACTTGCGTACGGAGGACGCATACGTGGAATCTACTCAACCCACATGCACAGAGAGTGATAGATGCGGTTTAGGCGCAAATTCTATTTGACCGTGATCAGTATGCATAGACGTATGCATAATACGCAATTCGCAATCCGTAGCAATCACTTTCTATGCAAATAGGTTGAGTGGTTTGCATACATGGGTCTCCGTACGCATGATTTACGCATTATACGCATGATGATTACGGACAAATGGAATTTTGGCCTTCTCCGTTATTTAATGGTTTACTGTGCAATAGACGTACCAATTTATCGCAAAAACACACGAGTTTATTAAAACTAGTTGTGTTGGCATTTTAGATGATTAAACTATGTTAAAGGATTGGGAGTCGACATTGCAGCTTTCAAGCAATCCGTTCTTATAAGATATCTACACAAACAATATTATCTCAGAAGTAAATTATATATATTCTGGAGTTTTCTCTAATTAAACCATTGTAATATGTATGTATATCGTGTTTTGAAAACATATTTCTGTCATTTATATCTATGCATCTACCAAAACCTTACTGTATTTATATTGGATGTTGTTGTTATTTTATTGGTTTTGTTGGTTAGTTGGTTGGATGGTTGAGGTGGTAAGGACATAAAACCATGAATACTATATGGTTAGGCACCCAAAAAGGTTGAAAAAATATATGCCAGTTATGTTATTGCAATTGAATAAAATAATTGTTAATATTAATTTTATCAAAAACAAAAATAAAAATTATTTCATTAACAAACGCATCAATTGCTAAACATTAAACATAATAATTTAAAGCCATGCGTTTTGAGGTACAGCGACGGTAACAATTTTTGTCGATTGTGTTATAATAATAAACACATTTGTTTTCACAGTATCCTACTTTTAGAATTTTTGTTTTTATTCAGAGGTCGGGACGTAGCCTAGTGATAAAGCGCCCGCTCGATGTGCGGTTTGTCCGGGATCGACCCCCGTCCCTGGACACATTGAGCTATTTCTCGTTCCAGCCAGTGCACCACGACTGGTAATCAAAGGCCGTGGTATGTACTATCCTGTCTGTGAGATGGTGCATATAAAAGAGTATTTGTTACTAATGGAAAAACATGGCGGGTTTCCTCTCTAAGACTATTATGTCAAAATTACCAAATGTTTGACATCCAGTAGTCGATGATTAATAAATCAATGTACTTTAGTGGTGTTGTTAAACAAAACAAAACAAAACAATTTTTATTTAGGTGTTTTTATTGTTGAATACGTTCGAAAGTAATTTCGTCTATTCTATATTAAACATATAAAATATGGCTTAAATATTTACTACATTAACGTTCAACTAACTTATGCATATAATATATTCCTAATACACGAATCAAATAACGTTTTTAAATAATGTTTTGAACATAAAGAATTGTCCTTAGTTTGCACTCATTGTAAGATATTTCTGACTAACAGAATCTTTTTATATATATTAAACATAGTTTCTTGTTTAGAATACCAAATGTATGCATATCTAATATGTTTGTGGTCGTGTGCTAAAGGTTGTAACAGTCAGTATTGATTTTTGTTCTCCTGGAATATATATATTTGGTTCTTTTCATACGTACGAAATTGGTAGAAGGTAACATCTGGTTTGTGCTACTACAAACATTAACAATATCACAACAAACACCTTTTTTATACAGAAAGAAGTGTTTTATTTAACGACGCACTCAACACATTTTATTTACGGTTATATGGCGTCAGACATATGGTTACGGACCACACAGATTTTGAGAGGAAACCCGCTGTCGCCACTACATGGGCTACTCTTCCGATTGGCAGCAAGGGATCTTTTATTTGCGCTTCCCACAGGCAGGATAGCACAAACCATGGCCTTTGTTGAACCAGTTATGGATCACTGGTCGGTGCAAGTGGTTTACACCTACCCATTGAGCCTTGCGGAGCACTCACTCAGGGTTTGGAGTCGGTATCTGGATTAAAAATCCCATGCCCCGACTGGGATCCGAACCCAGTACCTACCAGCCTGTAGACCGATGGCCTGCCACGACGCCACCGAGGCCGGTTTGTTTATACAGATACTGATATTGTAAACAGGAAAATATCTTTAATGTGTGATTTTAGTCATAAACAAGGGGTTGTAAACATGTGATAATGGCAGTAGTCCCTTTAATTGTATGGCATGCGTTTCGAATTCAACATAATATAAAAATAAACAGTTTTTTCAAAGGATGGAAATAAAGAAAAGATTGCGGGAACTAAACTATTTATCTTTTTGTCATAATCATCCATTATTTACACGTTGACCAAAATAGATATTATGCAATGATATATACATGTACATGTTTTAAATTGATATAAATGTACATGTTACATAAGCCAAAGAAAAATGGTATAATTAGCACCTATAATTATTGTTTCGTTAAAAACCTATCGTGTGCAGTGTCATTTCTCCTGTACTATCGGTGTTCGACAAATGTTTGAGAAAGCCACTAGCTCGCACAGAAGCTTTGGCTAGTTCCCTAGATGTATTATAGTAATACATTTCATAATGTCCACCAGCCCAGACCGAGGGCTAGTGAACTTTTTGAACCCTGCTACCATGAACAGTTATTATACAGATGGGTGCTATCATAGTGTGCTCATGATTGTTCGTTGCTAGACAAAATTATGTGTGTGTATATTAAAAGAAAATGGATGAATGAATGAATGAATGAATGAATGAATGAATGAATGAATGAATGAATGTATGAATGTATGAATGAATGAATGAATGAATGAATGGACGAACGGACGAACGGACGGACGAACGAACGAACGATTGAATGAATGAATGATTAAGGCGCGAACCCTGATCAAAATCCTAGGGGAGCACTACTTTTATAAACAAATGAAACACTATACAAATTAAACCCTGAGATGTGTATGCTATTTTCTGGAGTAAAAAAAAAGTGAGATTCTCGGGGAGGGGGGAAACTACCCCCCCCCCCCCGGAGGGCACGGTCCTGTGATTGAATGAATGAATGAATGAATGAATGAATGAATGAACGAACGAACGAACGAACGAAAGAAAGAAAGAAAGAAAGAAAGAAAGAAAGAAAGAAAGAAATGAATGAATGAATGAATGAATGAATGAAAGAACGAACGAACGAACGAAAGAAAGAATTAATTAATAAATGAATGAATAGTGAATGTCAAACAACAGCGACAATATAAAGAAAAGAATATATATCCATTCAAAAATTAGTGTAAAAAGCTACGAAAATATCAACATCTCAAATAAAATGCTATTAAAATGTATAACAAAAACCAGAATGTCTTTAAATGTTCAATGTAAGTTACATTTATTTTCTCTTGGATAACATTAGCAAAGAATCAAGTACAAAAGATGGACATGGCAACAACAACAACAACAACAACAACAACAACACGTGCATGCAGTTAAAATAGAGAAGACTTGTGTTTTTCCATCTCTCGCGTCTTATTAAAATTGCTTTTCTTATTTCTCATCCCGTTACGAAATAACCGATTAGGGGGGATTTAGCATTTCCGTTCCCTAACGGTGTGCGTGGTGCACTGCTCGTATTTGAACCTACGGATTTTCATCTAAGGTATGTTCGAGAAAATTTAAAACAGTCACGAGTTGGGCTCTCGTGTCAAACAATACATACAAACACATACATTTGCGCATTTTAGGCATTCTAGTAACAGTCTAACTCTTATTGTGTATGAACGCGGAGACATGCCACGAGTTATCGGGAAACTTCGCGGATCTATTTGTCGGTTCCCCTCCACTTACGTATTACTACGCGCCGTTCTGTTTTCACCAGATGTGTTGGCCAACGCATGAGTTTTTATCAACTTGTAAACTTCAGAAATGTTGAGGTCTTTTAGGTCTGTAAAAGCGGTTGGGTGGTGTCACAAAAGTACTTCCAGATAACGTAGATTTTTCTTTTATGTTGGGAAAATGCATTTATACAGAAGGAGAACCTATGACCTATAGTTGTCAATCGATTGAAGTAGCTAGATTTAGGTAGCAAGTTTCTTCTCTAATTCTAGATCATGTGTCACATTGACAACCATATGTTGAACCAAAATTCGAAATCATGAAAGTTGGCCGGTTTGACAGGATTTCCAGTTAGTTCAGAGTCCGATTTAGACAGGTTTGACTGTACATGTATGTAGTTAGTAATATGTGTCACATTTACTACTAATACTATGTTGACACCAAATAGCCGTAGTTTAAACAGTGGTGTAACAATACATCTAACTATCGATATGTTGCGATAGTCAGTGCCTCTATAGCAATGGTATATCTGTGTATATCTGCAGAAAAAAGTAATTACTCGCCCCTTTCAGCAGTTGGCATAATTATATAATCTATATAACTTGGAGCTCATCAAAGGTGGGTGGGTCATCTTTGGTGCACCTGTTGGGCTCCCCACATTCTCATCAGTACCCCATAGTTCATTATATCAAATGATATAGTATGTACTGTTCTGTACGTGTGAAGCTGGTAATAAAAGTCCATTGCTGCTAGAAGCCAATGCTCTGCAACTGGTATAACAAAGGTTGTGGTATGTACTATCCTGTTTGTGGGATGGTGTATATAAAAGATCCCTTGCTGCCAATCGAAGAGTGGCGACAGCAGGTTTCCTTTCCATATCTGTGTGGTCCGACGCCATATAACTGTAAATAAAATACAGAAACATGTCACGTAACCTATATTTGGCACCAACCATGTACAATTAATTATAAATTGAATCACCTGAAAAAAAAGATTAAAACAAATTAATTACTTAAAATATCTCCATAACAAAACCCCAGATACGAGCTCTTAGCGGAAATTGCCGATCTTTAATGAGCAGGGCAATCACGAGGTCCGTGACGTCAGAGACGCGTCGCTTGATCTGAAGCCTTACACTTAAAAGCATTAGTCCGTACCACTCATAAAGAATCTAAGACTTGCACAGCTTACCAAAACAATGATTGTTCGTTCGCAAAACGTTTTGCCGTATCAATATGAGCTGTTAGTAAATGAAGAAAGACACACATTTACTTACAACAGTGATACTGAAGAAAAAACGGATAGCGAGTCGGAGGGTGGAGAAACCGATGGTGCCAGACCAGACCGGTCGACCAATTTACAGCCCGGAGCCCGAAAGTAACCCGGAGACAAAACCAAAACTCGGATGCTAATGCCGAGGTGTATACTGTTCATATTTAGCATAAAGATACACCTCGATATGATGTATTTAAATATGTAAAAAATATAATTGTAGGACAAAAAAATTGTTGTGTTTTTTTTTAGAAAATATCACATTTTTTATGTTCCGGCTGTACATAATGAAATCTGTATGCACAGTGTAAACAAACGCTCTAATTTACAACAAGGCGCTTCACTTTCATTAACCTGACTTGTAAAACAACATAAATGACTTGAGAGTATAATCAACTTTTAAACTAAATATATTTCTATTTGCATCAATAGAACGAAATGGGGTTATAGTATTTTTCTCTCATAAAAAAAAGTAGCATATTATTAGGCCTATTGGTAGGGTGCGTTAGAGTAAAAACGACCACTCACGATACCAAAGTGATAATTTTCTTTTCTTTGGTACTAGGTAATTGGTCAGTTTTTGTAATTTTAGATGAGAAAGTCTACTTAATCAAAGGTTTTACAGCATTATTTACAGTAATGAAGCAGGGCGGCTGATAATGTCCATTAACATTGTACTATAGTCGCGACAGGTTACGCCACAATACCCTGTGATCTTAAAAAAAAATGGCACGTATTTTGTACGTATGTCTAGACCGTGGTAATCACTTACCTGGTCGATACCCTGCAATATACACCTGCCAATCAGGAATCACATGTGCAGGCCACGGAAAGAAAGGACCAATTAACTAAAACAACACTCCGATTCTCAAGTCAGCCCGTGGGTGAAACATAATAGTTATTTCGACACCGACAGTAGTGGTTTATTTTGTATTGAACTTCGTGTTACTTTGGGGCTTCGGGCGATGAGGAACGGTTTTGTGACGTATTCCGCCCGAAGATTAAAAACATTATTTAAAATTATTATTGGTTTCTACACGGGTTTTTTTAAAACATATTTAAATACATCGTACTGAGATGTATCCTCATGCTAAATCCCATGTTTGTATATGCCATATTTAATTACTTATTGACGTTTCCTTCTTCGGACAGTGAATACAGATTTTGAAAAATCTATTTTTTTTCCAAAAAAATAATTAAAATAAACATTTCTACATTTTTGTTTTAACATATATAAATACATCATGCTGAGGTGTATCTTTGTGCCAAATATGTACAATGTACACCTCGGCATTCGCAACCGAGTACTGTTTTTGTCTCCGGATAACGTTCGGGCTCCGGGCTGTAAATAGGCCGACACCAAAGTACTATGCGGTGTTGGTGTCCAATCTTTTCTTTTGCGATAAAATACACGCGTCTTTCTTCGGATACAATCCTTTGGAAAACCATAAAAAGACAATCCCGATCGTTTAAACTGTTTATTTTTACACCCAAAGGCCGCGCAGTACGGCACTGTTGGACTGAAAAGATCGTAAGCCCCTTACTCCATATATAAACAGTTAACAACAATGGAAGAGTACAGTGGCTCTGACGTCACTTCCCTTTTTTTCCGAACCTTCACGAAGAAATATGCATAAATCGTACTTTGATACTGATTAGCGTAATTTCTTCATTTTAAGTTAACTACACGTATTTTATTGTTATAAAGTTATTTGTATATTATTTTTATATCATTTTGCTTTTAAAATGAGCTATAATATGTTCTCGTGTCATGTTTCCTTTAACCATATGTCAGACGCCATATAACCGTAAATAAAATGTGTTGTGTGCGTCGCTAAATAAAACATTTCCTTCTTATAGCAATGCATCGATAGTTAATTCAACTATCGATAAATATCGCAATTGTTTTCACAAATATCGATAGTTTCGATAGTAGGCCTGTGCATAGTGGAAGCATAACAACAACAATGTGTGGTCTTTATATTGTAAATTTATTAAATGTGTTTTCTTTACCTAGTGATATTATTACAAATAACTAAGTACAAACACAGGCATACATACAAACACAAACATACATACATACATACATACATACATACATACATACATACATACATACATACATACGCACACTCTCTCTCTCTCTCTCTCTCACACACACACGCACACACATACACACATAAATTGGAAGACTGAGGTAAATATTTTTTTGCGAAGTATCTATTTATATTACCGTTATTAACGGATTTTAGAAATCACGATACTATTGCAATAGTAAAACTGACCGCAATAGTCACCCCTAAGTTTAAACCGAGCTGGAGTAGCCTTAAACAGATTCTTTCTTTTTTTCTTCTATGACAAACTTGCGAACTAAGAGCAGCGGGGTTAATGGTTCCGCGTTTTGGAAGATGCCATCCATAAGAAGTCGTCACTATCGTAGAATAGTAAATTAGTATTGGTAAAATTATATTCTGAAACATGTCTTCACGCATCGGGTAATAAATGATGTTGAAAGTATGGATTTGTGACCTAGTCGAGGTGGCAAAATGCCCTAAGTGAATATTAAAAGGGCTGCTTCAAAGTTGCATAATGACTTTTAAAACGTGTGTGTGTTGTGTATGTGTGTGTGTGTGTGTGTGTGTGTTGTGTGTGTGTGTGTGTGTGGGTGGGTGGATGTGTGTGTGTGTGGGTGGGTGTGTGTGGGTGAAACGTACAACTTGTACCTTGAATTGCACAAAAAACAACATCAAAATAATTTCATTTAGTTCTATTTTATAAAGTTATATTATTGCTAAATCCAATAAGGGTGGCCTATTACATCATGACGTCACAATTACAATTTGAATTGTATATTCACATTAATGTGGCAGATAAATCAACCTCCACTGAGGAGATTCGAACCAACGATCCTCAGGATAAGAGTTCAGCGCGTTTCCAAATTCCCAGTAGCTAATGCCAGTATGAACACTGTATACACTACTACATACTCCCCCCTCGAGTGAAGCTACGCCCCGGAGCTGTGGGCCACGGGAAGTTGAACTATTATAGGTCCTTGCTGAGAGAAAGGGAGAGGGAGAAAGAGAGAGAGAGAGAGAGAGAGAGAGAGAGAGAGAGAGAGAGAGAGAGAGAGAGAGAGAGAGAGAGAGAGAGAGAGAGAGAGAGAGAGAGAGAGAGTAAAATAACAGTAATTATGTGTATAATGCAGTGTATTTATTCAAAGGGACGCAACTATTACATTTAGTTACTTATCTTGGAAATACACCAGTGATGACCCTTTAGTTTCTCAAAGATGGAATATATATTAAAATACTAGTGCATGCATTCATTTTATATGATGTACATGTTTTTGTAGCGTTTGTACCCGTCACAATTGTGTAAGTTTGAAGCTATAGATGAACAAAAAACTAAAGATATGTGGTGTCAAATCTAGACATCGAACCCAACCCCGGAGTTTTGCAGATACGTCTACTTGGATATTATATCCTTTTAAAATCCGCTTGTCTGCAGCCAGTGTTGGTGGAATGTTTTTAACACGTAGTTTGAATAAGGATACCACTGCATATTTTGTGTCACAAAAGTACTTCTCATATATGTAAACAAAAACAGAACAAATGATTGAGATGAATTTGACATTTATATAAATTAAATGCTAATATGTGATATAAATAATATTTCTCATGCATAAGTTAAGCTTTGCCTGAAATGCATTAATGTCTATGCATGCACATACTTAACCTTTTATTATTTAATAATTGTAAATTGTATTTATTATATGGAGGCAGCATTATTCAAACATGGTCAAAATTTTCCTATTGCTAGAAATACTTGATGACAATATCTGATGTAGATGTTGATCATATACGTCAAAAACAAGTTAAGCACAATGGCACTAGAAATTCAATTGTAAAATATGACGGATAACAGTCCACAGTAAAATGACTGCTATGAAATAAATTAGTTGTACATGTAGTACGCACTTGCCTACGAATGGGACATAATTTCACTTTTTCAATTATCACATGTATAATTATGTGTTATTAACGAAGGAAGGAAGGAAATATTTAATTTAACGACGCACTCAACACATTTTATTTACGGTTATATGGCGTCAGACATATGGTTAACGACCACACAGATATTGAGAGAGGAAACCCGTTTTCGCCACTTCATGGGCTACTCTTTTCGATTAACAGCAAGGGATCTTTTATATGCATCATCCCACAGACATGGTAGTACATACCACGGCCTTTGATATATCAGTCGTGGTGCACTGGCTGGAACGAGAAATAGCCTCATGGGCCCACCGGCGGGGATCGATCCCAGACCGACCGCGCATCGAACTGGCGCTTTATTACTGGGCCCACGTTTTATTAACGAATTTTGTTCTCACCAACAAGAAATTATAATAATTAATTATATATTTTTAAATGTCTTCAGTGATTCTGAAAGTATGGATCTTGTAAGACGTGTGCTTAATATATACATGTATTAGAGATGTTAAAAATATCCATGCACATGATTTAAACAGCATGTACTGCACCATGTTTTAATGATGCTTCAGTATTACGTTAAATACAGGTCGAATTTAATTTTAATAACTTCAGTGCCATGGGTGTTAATACATAGATAATAAGGCTTATCGGGAATTGCTTAACTTGTGCCGACGAGTATATATATCCATCATACATAATATATGAAGACAAAAAACATTTAGCAGTTTGGTACTACCGCATTGTATTTTAACCTCCAAGCTACATTCTATGACGTGACAGTTAAAATAAAGTTTGTTTTGTTTAACGACACCACTGGAGCACATTAGTTAATTAATTAATCATTGGTTATTGGATGTCAAACATTTGGTAATTCTGACTCTCGTAGTCATCAGAGGAAACCCGCTACTTTTTTCCTAATGAAGTAAGGGATCTTTTATACGCACTTTCCCACAGACAGGAAGGCACATACCACGGCCTTTGTCCAGTTGTGGTGCACTGGTTGGAACGAGAGAAAAAAGTTAGCTGAATGGATCCACCTAGGTGGTTCGATCCTGCGACGCAAGCACATCAAGCGAGCAGTCAGCTGACTGAGCTAAATTCCGCACCCATGGCGCAACAGTTACACATTTCATTTTATATTGAAATTGACAAATGGTGTTTCAGTTAATTTAGGGCCTAAATCCAGTGTCTGATTTCACTTTGAAAGTCACGAGGCTTATTTTATTTAAGCACATTTACCAAATTGCTAAACTGTTTTGTTTTAGTATATTTTGCAATGATGTGTAGTTTCTTGTTTAGCATGAATATCATTCATTAAAGGCGCGGACTCAAGTTTCAACCCGTTAAAATGGACATAACGTTCAGTTAATCTACAAACCTGTAACACACATTTGGATAAGGATACAACAGAGAGACGCTAAAGCATGTGATGTTTAAACAGAAAATAACTAGAGCTTGTCTCGATAGCCATTACTTCTCAGACGAACGTTCGTTTTTAGAATTGTGAAAAATGTAAAAAGCTGAATGACTCTAACCACGTCAGATGTACGGAAATTAATATTCTAAATAATAAAATGTAAGTGCTTCTAATTTAAATGATCAAAAACGGCTCTAATTTAATGAAAAATACATCGTAGTGTTTAAAAACTAGGTTCTGTCACTTTAAACCTTTTCAAAATACATTTATATGTCACTACCAATCAATGTTCCTCCATGTTTAAAATAGCCAGTATGTTTCACTTTCAAATTCTACCTACAGTATTTTTGTGGAATAAATACAAATACAAATACCCATTTATGAAGGAAAAGCGCTTTTATAGTCTACAATTATTTTCAAACGGTTTTCTAAATTATGTATAATCAGAAATTTGCTCTGCTAAAAATAAATTGTGTACCTAATACATTCAAAAATGCCCTACAGGTAGACACACCAATAGATTGCCTGCAGAAAGCCAGGAAGATGTTTTTGTTTAACGACACCACTAGAGGACATTGATTTATTAATCATCGGCTATTGGTGTTAAACGTTGGTAATTTTGACATATAGTCTTAGAGATGAAACCGGCTTCCCTTTCTTCCATTAGTAGCAAGGGATCTTCTATAAGCATCATCCCACAGACAGGATAGCACATATCACTGCCTTTGGTATACTAGTTGCGGTGCACTGACTGTGATAAGAAATACCCCAATGGGCCCACTGACGGGGATCGATCCCTGCCCCCCCCCCCCCCCCCCCCCCCGCCCCCGATCCGCCTCTGGTCTAAAACAGGCGCGGACAGGGATATGCACCTGTGCAGCAACCCGTAACAGTTGTTGACATTGTAGGATTTTTTTATATGTTTTAATTATTATTATTATTATCATTATTTATTTATTTATTATTATTATTATAGAAAAAAAGTGAGGTTGCCGTACTCTGATAGATATTCTACCAGTCCCACTGTCCAAATGACTCGCACTACACTATTCTGTAATTTTGTACCGTACGAGTTTCTGTACTTGTACGTGTCAACGAACACATAAGGTGTATGGAATTTACGCCCATTTAGATCAATAATGACATTTTTTTAAATTTACCAAAGTAACCCTATCCCGTCGCGTATTGAGTTCACATGAAACCTGAATAACTACAATGTATTATTCATAAACCGCAAGTATACACTATTAAGTATATCAAAGGTAAGTAACTACGTCAGTACATGTGTAATATGTAAATTTATAGCTCTCACAAAAGGATAACACAGCGGGCGAACGAAAATTTACGAAAACTCCCGAACTCGTGTACACGTGTTTGAAGTAAATTGTAGACCGACAACTCAGTCGTATTACGGTTTATTAGGTCCATCGCCATTAAATATCGTCTGTCTACAGTCTATTTTCAAGTGCTTTTTTGTTTTGACAGAACAGATTTTGGGATTTACGAAACGTTTGAAATGTCAACAAAAATGAATAGTAATGTTTAAATCAAGAAACAATGGGGAGATGCCACAGTTTGTGCCTGTCTCTCTTGATAGCGTACCTCATAGGACTATCATTTGCAGACATACCCAAGGAAGCCGGATTGTACCTCCCAGGGGATGATGTGGTGGTGATTTCTGGTGATGATTTCTACTCACATCTTGCAGACAAGGAACACGCATGGATCATAGAATTTTACAACACTTGGTGTGGCCACTGCATTAATTTTGCTCCAACGTATAAAAAATTTGCTCAAAGTATAAAAGGTACCTATAGACAACTAATATATATTAATTTTATAATAATTATTGGATAGCCTGCATAATTTACCATGGTAGGAATTTCCTTTGGCACTGTCACGTATAACGAACATTATAAATACTTATCATAAATGGTTAGGGTTAGTGACATTGCCAAAGGAAAGTCTTTCCAATGAATCCTTTCTACTAAATAAAAGTGAAACACACTCCGGTAAACAGAAAACAGTCACAGTGACGTGTCTGAGTTCAGGCGCATGCCATGCATTTGCAAAAAATATCATACAGTGCATGTGTGGTTCATCATTTTCCATTTTTAAAGCCGCACACCCTAGTTCCATCCAGCGAAAATAAATTATAATTTGGTTAATCTACAAACCTGTAATAACACACTTAGATCACGTTTTTATCAAATGGAGTGAGAAAGCAGGTTTTATATCGATAAATACCATGGGAATCCCCATGTCCCAATTGCTTGAAATAATTTTGAAAGTTTGTATTCTGATGTCACCGGTAGATGTCGCTCGAAGCACAACAATGCCTACGTCACGACAAATTAAACAGACTTGGGGTGCATTCTTTTCACCTTTCCTGGACATGTTCCAATCTGTTCTGTCCTGGTTGTATCCACTCTCCAGATATCGTAGCACTTAGCAAAATTATTGGTTTTAAGGGTTTGTAACGTATTGTATTGAGATACTTACTTGTCTGAACTTTATTGTTACTGAAAATGTTTTCGAACTGTGAAGAAAAATCTCACAAATGAACAACAACAAATCGGATGTTGATTGCACGAACCGTGCACGAGAAAACAAAGCGAACCAAAATTATAACGGTCATGTGGTATACCAACGTCTGTGACATTGAAATGGAAATATCCCCTCTAAAAATAGATTAGACCTTGTCTGCTCAACGGTTTTTTCTCAGACGCACATGAGTTTTTCAGAAATACGAAAAATGCATTTTATGGTATTACAAACACCAGGATTACCAAAAAACACTTCAGGTGAATGGAAATGTATATTCTAAATAATAAACGGTAAGTAAAGTGCAATTTTATTTGTGAAAAAATGGGTTTAATAGCGAAAAACAACACCGTAATGGTGAATAACTAGCCGTAACTAGGGTGTGTCCCATTAAGGCCACTATATGAAAAAAATATATCTTTCTTAACTATATACAGTTGACGAACGCTTTGTTTAATATTTTTTAAGAGAAAAATTCAATTTCTCAAGCGTTCTGGTCCCGTCCGTCTTTTACCAGCACCCATTGCTAACACTTGTTAAGTTGTTGTCAGTACTGATCTATAGACATTACGTTCATACCAGTGAATAGTTTGTAAAATTATAATGTTTTTATGAATTGATTCTTAATTAACGCTCAAAATTATTTACAATTGTTATGAATGGATTATGAATACTATTCTTTACAGTAGAGGCACAAAATTGTAGCATACCTTTTGCAGATCGAATATAACAATTGAAATGCTTTGGCCTTGTTGATCTGGCACGTGTTAATTCATCTTCCTCCATTTTAAGTCAATTTCTACAAGTCATGTGGCCCCGATATAGGTAATTTTAAGGAATAAACAAAAACGACTTACTAAAATTAATGGTTTTAGGGGTTTGTAAAGTTTTGTATTTAGATACTTGTTTGAAATTTTATAGTTCATGAAAATGTTCTAGAACTGTGAAGAAAAACCTCGCAAACGAACGACAAGCAGACAACAACAAATCGGGAGAAAACAAAATGAATAGAGTTGGAAGCATAACGCAGTTAGGGACGTTGACGATATAGTACATCCCATCCTCCTACAAAATTATTTTTTGTAAATAATTTCAGTTTGGTTTGCCATAGAAGAAAAGTGGAAGTGTTTAGGAAATGAATAAAAAAGACTATTTTTGTGTTCAATTTAGAAAGTAATAAATTGTAGTAAAATCCATAGTATATGGCGGGGGGGGGGGGAGGCATTCCCTGTGGGAGAGACCATAGTTCATCACGGGACAGGACAGTAACCCATGCACTGGTAAAGCATACATGATGGATCTACATGTAGGATCAACCCCATCATGCATGGTCCCATTGGTCTGTTTCTCATTCCAGCCAGTTCCTCACAGAAAGGTTGCAGTATTTACCATCATGTTTGTAGGATGATGAATACAAAACAGCCCATGCTGCTTATCAAAAATAGTAGCCCATGGAGTGGGTTTTCTGTCTCATTATCAGTAGTTCTAGATCATATGTGTGATGCCATATTTAACCATAATTAAATGTGTTGAATATATCGTTGGTATATATGGACTAGCTGATTTTAATAAAGGTGAAGTTTACAAATATTATTTAACAACAACACTTGTAGCAAGTGAAATGAAGACCACTACAACAACCATTGTTTTTATAAATGGTATGCCAAGCAAAATGCTCTTAAAGCAGGCTTTCTAGATTATGGTAGCCCCACTCCCTTAGCTAGTGATATTCAATGTTGGGCTTGTAAATAACTTAGAACTATTGCCTTGCCCAATGGCTACTGAATTTTTAAAAAACATTTGTGACATGCTGCATTTAAGTCTATTTTGTAAATATGAATATCCTGCCCACCTACCCACTGCCCCCTCCCCACCATATGTAAAGGTTTTTAAGCTCTATCTCCTTTTTTTAGGTGACATAAGATTATTACTATTAACTGTATTTATTTAAAGTAGGGCTAGTGAATCATGGCTAGTAAAAATTTAAAATCACTCGTCTTATGGCTAGTGGATTTTTTATCAATTCTAGAAGCTTGCCTGCATGCTTAAAGAATGGAATGGACGATGGGAGTTTATATTTTAATACATACATTGAAACCTGTCTAAACCGGATTATGCCAGGGACCTCGTATATTTACCCAATTTAAACAGGATCCTGTGTTTAGAAGGTAATACATGTATGTATTTTAGAATATGATTTTTTTTAGATCATTCATTAAACTTGGCCAGTTTGACAGGATTCCAGTTAGCTCAGGGTCCGATTTAGATTTAGGTTTGACTGTACATATATGAACACTAGTTAGTACTAATACTAATAGTAGTATACTTAAGTGTACCTTTAAACATTTGCATGAAATCAACATTAAGCTGGTCAAGTGAAAGTAATTAATATTTGTGATTTCTAAATATGTATATGTAGTTAAAGCTCCAGTGGGGTGGTATTTAGCTCAATCGGTTGAGCACTCGTCTACAGTGCTTGCGTCACAGGATCGAACCACCTCAGTTGATCCATTCAAACTGATTGGGTTTTTTCTCATTCCAACCAACGCACAACAACTGGTCAAAGGTCATGGTACATGTATGTGTTTTCCTGCCTGTGGGAAAGTTCATATAAACATCCCTTGCTGCTAATGGAAAAATGTAACAGGTTTTCTCTAGGACTATGAGTCAGAATTACCAAATGTTTGACATGCAATAGCCGATGATTAATTAATCAATTTGCTCATTGGTGTCATTAAACAAAGCAAACTTTAACCTTAAATCTCCAGTGTACATACATTAATTGTGTTTATTTGGGTGTTCTTCGCTTTTAATTACATGTAGGTGTACTGTAAATAAAGTATGAACACTAGTAATACAAATTTATGTAATACATATACCTGTAGCCTTTATACATTTATACAGCATTCGAAATAAGCACTAGCTTGTCCATTTGTCCTGACAAGGAAAAGTTTTATTTAACGGCGCAATCAACACATTTTATTTACAGTTATTACTTAAATATGGCGTTGGACATAGGGTTAAGGGCCACTCAGATATTGAGAGAGGAAACCCGCTGTCGCCACTTCATGGGCTACTCTTTTCGATTAGCAGCAAGGGATCTTTTATATGCACCATTCCACAGACAGGAAAACCCATACCACAGCCTTTGTTACACCAGTTGTGGAGCACTGGCTGGAACAAAAAAAATAGCCCAATGGGCCCACCGACGCGGATTGATCCTAGACTGACCACGCATCAAGCAAACACTTTACCACTAGGCTAAGTCCTGCCCCTGTCCTGACAAGTGAAAATCTATTCGGACAAGCGAAATTTACCTTGGTGGTTGTCCTGTGCAAAAGTGAAAATCTATTCAGACAAGTGAAATTTACCTTGGTGGTTGTCCTGTGCAAAAGTGAAAATGTCTTTTTAAGCAATCAAAAACATTGTACTTGTACTCGTGGAAGTGCCCTTGAATTAAAAAAAACATTCATTTGGACAAGTGAAAATATTGGCGGACATGTACATTTTTAGATGTATTTGTCTGTTCGACTAGTAAAACATTCTGCTTATTTCTATCACTGTAAATACATAATGGCATGGAATCAACATAATCTTTCTGATTTCTGTTTTATATGTATATATATTTATTAAGTATGTACAGGGAACATTTTGTTCAGGGAACATTTTGTTCAGTATCACATCGCGATTTGCTACGCAAGTGTCAGAGATCCCTACACAATTTTAAAACATTAAACAGTAGTCGCTAATCAATTTTCAGTTGACGACTAGAAATATTACTAATCAAGATTTGAAAACAAAATGTTCCCTGATGTATAGGACCGCATCCACATGTGTATCTTCTAGATTGTGTATAGTTACAAATATCTTCAGTGTACATGCATTAATTTTGTTTATTTTTGTAATCTTCTCTTTTAGGGTGGTCAAGAGTTATCTCTGTTGGAGCTGTGGATTGCTCACAGCCTAAGAATACAGACGTTTGTCGCAAATATGGAATCGAAAGCTACCCACAGATGATTGTAATTATTTCTCAAATTTCTTACTTTTAAAAAAAAAATGTCATGAACATTATGGGGTTTTTTTTCAAACAGTTTTTTCCCGTTGCAGTAATGTTTCTCAAAAACCAACTCGCTAATACAAAATGTCAGGAGTTGTATATATTCTAGCTGTTTAGACTATAAATCACTAACCAACAAGATATATAAATATATATATATATATACATACATGTACAAGTTTATATATACATGTATATATATATATATATAGTAAAAACAAGGAGTCAAATTGTGTTTTTAGATTTTAGGAGCACTTAATTGGTAAAACACTCACTAGATATGCAGTCTGTTTAGGATCGATACCCATTGGTGTGCCCATTTATTAATAAATCAATTTGCTCTAGTGGTGGTGTTAAATCAAACAAACTTTAACTGTGTTCGACACATGTTTAAAATTCTCAGAAAGTCGACATACCTGTATATAATACATTTATATATTTTTGTTGCACATCCAAATAAGCGGATTTGACTGTATATTAAATAGTAATACAGAACTTTGATAATTTCAGCTAGCCCAGACCAAAAATTCACTAACAGGGAGGGATCAAGGGCTAGTGGGTTTGTCACCTTAAGTACTTACAATGGTTACATGTACATGTTTGTATGCCTGCATTTACTCTTCATATTGTTTGTTTAATATAATACTGTTGTACTAGATGATGATTACTGATTCATTTGAAGCTGGCTAGACTATCATAATGATTGTAGCTGGTTTTATCACCTAATATTTTTACTGATCAATATTTCTTGGCTTGTATTTGAACTATTGATCTGGTTGTACACATGGACTACATATGTTGCAGTCTATCTACTTGATTGCTAGTAAATCTTACAATGCACATGTATATTAATGTACATTACATTGGGGGATATATGTATGAAAAATAATATTACACAAGTTTGTATCAGATATCATTTACTCATTGTTTTAAAACATATCTTATTTGCTTTCACTCATTAGATATATTTTGACACAACTTGTAAGACAAATGGTATCTAATGACTAGGGGTGGGACGTAGCCCAATGTCAGTGCATGGGCCCACTTGACTATTTTTCGCTCTAGCCACTGCACCACGACTGCAGTGGTATATCAAAGGCCGTGGTATGTGCTATCCTGTCTGTGGGATGGTGCATATAAAGATCGCTTGCTACTAATGGAAAAATGTAGCAGGCTTCCTTTCTAAGAAGGAAAATGTCAAAATTACCAAATGTTTGACATCCAATTCCAATAGCCTATGATTAATAATCAATGTGCTCTAGTTGTGTCGTTGAACAAAACAAACTTATTTATAATGTGTGTTTAAGTTAATTATTATTTAATACTAATATAGATGAATGTGATATTTTTTCAGTTATTCCCTCCACACTCTACAGACAAGAACACTGGATTACGATTGTTTGGTACCCGAGAGTTTGGTGGTCTCTTAGAAAATGTTGTTGACTTTGTTTCAAACAGAACCCGATTCCAAGCCCCGGCGTCATGGCCACGTTTACAACCAATGGCGTAAGTGATACATAGGGCTGCTAACATCCTCTCATCTGAAGCAAATTAGAAAAGAAGGAAGGAAGGAAATGTTTTATTTAACGATGCACCCAACACATTTTATTTATGGTTATATGGCGTCAGGAAATTAGAAAAATATATATTTGATAAATAAAACGTAATGGAATCATTTCGATTCCATCCTGAACTTTTGTTGAAATTCTTTGTGATTCTGAATTTTATTCTAAAACTGTTTTAATTTGACCTATCTGTGATATTAATTTGACCTATCTGTGATATTAATTTGACCTATCTGTGATATTAATTTCGTATTTTTTACATAGCTCTTTCGGGGCTTCTAGAATTTGTTTTAAATCCACCAGCCATTGGATCAGTGATTTTAAAAATTTACTAGCCACATTAAAAATTCACAAGCCCTACTTTACTGTCACTTAATACAATTTTATTAAATAACAGTAATAATCAGATATGGGAGATAGAGCTTAAAAACTAACATTGGGAGGTTGAGGTGGGGTTAGGATATTCATATAAATTTACAAAATAGACTTAATTGCAACATTTGATCTCCTTCCCCCCCTACATCGTCACAGTTACAGCATGCATTGTTTACCTTTCCCTTTCAAGTTTCTGGCACAGGAAATAAAGTCTAATGACATGCGTGTTTTGATTGGTTAGACACGTCACGTGGTAGTTAATCTCGCACATAATATGTTTTAGGCTAAGAACTTGGAAATCACCAATCGCGACGACAGGTTAATCTCAATCAAGTAAACCCCAGCCATGCTTTGAATTTCAGTCTTTGTTTTATTTACCTATTCTTTTCTAATTTAACACTTCGCTAACATGTGGTTATCGGCAATCAGGAAAACAATTTACTTTAATAGTAACCGCATATGCAGTGACTCGGCTTGGCCTATTACGTGTTGCAGTTTGGATAATATGTCACAGTTGCCGATACAAGATAATACCTTTTTTGTTCATCAATTAACAACGGATTAGAAGTCGCCGTTATATTCTTTTGATATCGGTCTGACACGGGATAATGCCCTGTATTTGGCATCACCGTTCCTGGCGACATAAATAGTAGGACCTAAATATATAACCAACTACCAAATACACTGAACCATCTATTACCGTGTGTCACACTGTCGTACCCTCATTTAAATTTAATTATTTTGATAGTGTGTTTAGATACCAACCAAGAGTTTGCTCAATTATTTTTCCCCGGGGGGAGGGCAAAAACGAAAACGGGACAATGACGATGGATCACACTTGACAAAAGACAAAACGTACGACACGACAAAAAACTGAAAGTTACAACATGATTTAAGTGTTTGTTTTATTTTACTGTTATACTCGTAAATGTGTAATGTTACAAAAATTATATAAAAATCCAGTTATAATTGATCAGGAATTTGGGCTAGTGCTTTATCTTGGTGGGCTAGTGGTTTTCACAAACCCACTAGCCCTGTGGCTAGTGACTTTTCAAAATATTTGTCATACTCTGAAACATGTATGCAACTCATTTTGTTTAGTTAAAGTTTGTTTTGTTTAACAATACCACTGGAGTACATTGATGTTTTAATCATATCAAAAATTTGGTAATTTTGACATATATATAGTCTTAGAGAGGAAACCTGCTACATTTTTCAATTAGACATCCAATAGCCGATGATTAATAAATCAGGTTTCTCTAGTGATGTCATTAAACAAAAAACCCTCTTTTTTTTTCTTTTTTTTTTTTCCATTAGTAGCAAGGGATCTTTTATATGCACCATCCTACAGACATGATAGCACATACCATGGCCTTTGATAATACCATGGCCTTTGATATACCAGCCGTGTTGCACTGGCTAGAACAAGAAATAGCCCAATAATCAACTGTGCATCAAGTGAGCGCTTCTACTACTGGGCTACATCCCGCTCTCGTTTTGTTTAGTGTCACAGGCTTAATATTCATGCCAAACATGCAGTGTTTGGATACTTTTTAATCTTTATACGTAGTGTTCTTTTACTTAGAATTTTGGCACCCGTATCACAGTGAAGTAAATGGGTTGACATAATTTTATATCTGACAAAGAGTAGTGTTCAAATGCATTATTTTGAAAGGTCATGGTATGTGCTTTCCTGTCTGTCTGGGAAAGTGCATACACAAAAGATCTCTGCTGCTAATGGAAAAAAAAGTACCCTTGTAGCTTGTTTCCTCAGATGACTACGAGTCATAATTACCAAGTGTTTGATATCTAATAGCCGATTGATGCTTAATTAATCAAGGTGCTCTAGTGGTGTTGTTAAACAAAACAAACTCCAACTAAAAACATGCAACATAGTTTACCAGTTGTAAATTTGTTTAATTCAGTTACTAAATATAAATATTGTATCTGCTGTGTACACAAAAACTGCACTGAATCAGGTATTTGCATGTGAAATGAACTAGCGCTAGTACCAGATGTTACTGAATCAAAATACAATACGACATGTATTATATAGCTCGGCATGTTTTCTAAAGATATTACCAGTGGCATGTTTTTTACAGATTAATCTTATTTTATAGTTATATCGTCGTAACAGAGACATGAAATATTACTGCAGAATTTGTACCATATGCATTTTAATGGTGTTCTCATTATATTTATTGTTTGCTTATCTGATGGAAAATTTTATCTGTATTAAGGAACATAGCATAATTTATTACATCAAATCATTTTAGATACATTGTGTATTCTACAGAATAATTATAAATATAATATTCTGATATTAAGGAATTGTATTTGCTAAATGAAGAGGGTGGGTCGTAGCCTACTGGTAAATTAAGTGCTCACCTGATGTGTGGTCGGTCTAGGATCAGTCAGTCCTTATTGGTGGGGCCATTAGAATTTTTCTTGTTCTAGTTAGTGCACCATGACTAGTATATCAAAGGCATTGGTACATGCAGGGGACAATATTTCGAAATCTTAGTTAACCGGAAGTCGGTTCACATGGTTTTTACCTAGGTAACCAATTGTTCAGTTATGTGAATTATATATGCGTAACCCGTGGGTTACCTGATCGGTTACCTCAAAATTACGTTGAAATTATATTTTAAATACATAGTTATTAGCTCAAACATAAAGTTAAAACAAAATACAAAAGAAAACATTTAAAAAAAAAAAAAAATTCTTTAATGCTTGGTAAATTTAACAATATTGTAAAAGAACTGAATATCAGCCCCAGTACTGAAACAAAATACAGGGGTGTAGCCAGAAAGTCTTTTTAGCATTACGCACACCAAAGGCTTGTCTGAGCGGGGGGATTTGGGGGGCCTCCCCCTGTGAAAAATTTGAAACCCAGGACCGCTGTAGATGCATTCTGAGCCTTTTTTAGCAGTGGCTATGTTACTTACACTTTATCGATGGTACTTCTATACTACAGTGACGTTCTAAATATTAGTTTTTTAAAGCTCATTATGCGACGTTAGTATTTTTCAATTTTTGTGCCACTTTTGGGTTCCTGTTAATAGCAGCAGATAATTTAGCCTTCCCCAGCGGTCTGAGCACATTTCTTTAAAACTTTTGGCTCGACTCTGTACTGAACATTTACTTTAGACTGGTTGCAAATTAAAACTGTTGCAATATAACTTTGTTTACTGGTTTGCTGCGCATCAAGTATCTAAAATTCAGCCTAAAACATTTGTCGAAATACTAGTAGTATGTCTCCGTGAATAAACGTCCTGTAATCGTGAAGTTTGCAAGTTTTAATTTCTGAACGTTTACAGGTCATGACATAACCAGTTTGCGGTTCGCGTAAATTTAATTTTGCGTAACTGACACGCGAACAGAACAGCGGTTCGCGTGAAATATTGTGCCCTGTACATGTATATATTATATGCTATCCTGTCTGTGGGATGGTGCATATATATATGAAAGATTCCTTGCTAAAATTAATGTAAAATATAGCAGGTTTCATCTCTAAGACTATATATATATAATGTGAAAATTATCAAATGTTTGACATCCAATATATTATAGCCAGTGATTAATAAATCAATGTGCTCTATAGAGGTGATGTAAACAAAACAAACTTTTACTGTTGCTAAATGAAATATTGAGTTATTAATACTTGCAAAAACAACCTTTCTTAGAAAACTAAAAACATAATTTACTTTGACTGACATTGTGCTACAAAGTGCTTGATATACATACATTGTTCCATTCAGGTAACCTAACACCAAATCAGGTTACCTGAATCATGATTTGGGCAGAACTTATTTTATCTTACCTAAATTAAGTAAGAGTTCTTATTCTTAGGCCAGTACATGTTAATTATTACATGTCCATCATCCATGTTATAATGTAGAAACTTTGTCAAAACAGTTGCTTTCAAGTTCATACATGTAAACAGTAAAAGAGCACATTGATTTAGTAATTATTGGCTATTGGATGTCAAACATTTGTTAATTTTGACATATAACGGTAGTCTTAGAGAAAATCCATTACATTTTTCCATTAGTAGCAAGGGGTCTTTTATATACATAATTCCACAGACAGGATAACACTTACCACAGCCTTTGATATATAGTATACACCAGTCATGGTGTGCTGGCTGGAATGAGAAATAGATCAATGGGCACATAAAACAGAGTACTAAGCAAAAAAAAACTATTCAGAATTGATCATTTGATGATGGGGTGGGGTAGTATTTTTATGTATTCTATACATCCACTCTTCACAAAATAAGAGTTAAATTAAACAATGCAAGTATATATATTTACAAATAGCAGATCAACCATGGTGCATAGCCCTCTTCTTCCCCACCCCTCGCAGCCATTAACAACAGGAAATTTGTAGATATCTCATTGTAAAAATAGCTTACACAAAATATCCTGTCGTCGTCAACAGTTCTTGCATTAATTTGATAGATTTGTAACCTTGTGAATGGTTGTTGCTTTTGCAAACCCCACCCCCTTCTCCCATTTGGGGGTTTGGGGGGTGGGCATGGAGATTTAGTGTGATTATCTCGAATTTGCTCCATGATAAGATGTTTTTAGCTGATAAAATATTGTAACAATTAAAATTACAGACTATATTATACAGATTCTTGTTTTGAATATCAGTGTCTGTGGATATAATATGATTCTGGTTGTCCAACTGTCTGTACATGTATGTACGTAGCTCAACTGGATTTTGACTTAAACAGTATACCTGTATAATAGGAAATAAACGTAACTTTGACTTAGTCCGAACACTAGCTAGGATGAAACACAATTACATAATATATAGTCACTGATATTTTATGGAGAAAATATATTTAATACCAGGTACATGCAATTATAGCAGGCTTTCAGATTTCACGGAAACAATCGATTCCGGTACCATGTCTGTAAAATCACCGAACCAACATGATTATTATATCGAGTACGACTATTCAGCAGAATCTAAAAACAGTTTCCGATGGGTTCCCATAACCACAAGGCACGGAATCGAACAAGTGTTTCCCATGAAATTTGAAATCCTATGGCCTGTTATAGTAGTTAAAACATCTCTTGTTAGTCTTAACAGTGGCAGCCAACTCAGGACAGTCCCTTTAAGAATTAGTTACATTGTTTGGGTTTATTATATTTTCATATTCTGGTGTGTATTTTTGTGCTGGGGTATAGATAAACATTCATTCATTTGTTTTGGTTTTATATACTGATCATTAAATAATTTGTGGGGTTTTTTTTATGTTCTTGTATAGGACAATTGAGGAAATTTGGTCTGAAGCGTCGCCAAAACATCAGCATGTGGTTCTGATATTTGAAGACCGCAACTCCATCACTGGAAGAGAGGTTGGTAGATCATGGCATGTAGTCATCTAATACTTAAAAGCACCTGTTTTGCATATAATTATGAGGCAAATAGATGTAAGAGTAACTGATAGAACTTTACTGATATTAAAATACTGTTTCACAAAATAATTTATAGTATCTAATGTGATGTTACAAGTACATGTATAAGGAGACTCGGTTTATAAACAAAATTGGAGTACTTGCATGATTGTGTTTCATTATTAACTACAGTGAAACCTTTCAAGACCGGACCCTCTGTAAACCGGAATTCCCTCAAAACCAGACGTTTTACAGAGTACCTTTTTAAAACAAGTACAGAACGTAACCTCCCGAAACCGAATCCCTCTTAATACCGGACAATTGTCTTGGTTCCAAGGGTGTCCGGTTTAGAGGGGTTTCACTGTATATGATTTTGTCATAAAATATTTTGGTTTTGTTTAATTCAGGTAAGTCTCATCCCAAAACCTAACATTTTATAATGAAATCTTATGTATACATACATGAAATTAAATTCTTTAAATCTTGTTCAGGTACAATTAAGCATTCATTCTCTGATTGTTTTTTTTCTTTCCCATCCCTACCGGTGCCCCACGACTGGTATATCCAAAGGTTGTGGTATGTGTGCTGTGGAAAAGTGCATATATATAACATGTATATAAAAGATTCACTGAACACTGCTGTTGAAAAATGTAGCAGGTTTCCTCTAAGACTTTGTGTTAAAAATGGGAGCGGGACGTACCCCACTGGTAAAGCGCTTGTTTGATGCACGGTCAGTTTGGGATCGATCCCCGTCGGTGGGCCCATTGGGCTATTTTTCGCCCCATCCAGTGCACCACAATTGGCATATCAATGGTTGTGGTATGTGCTATCCTGTCTGTGGGATAGTGCATATAAAAGATCCCTTGCTGCTAACTGAAGAGAGTAGCCCATTAAATTGGTGACAGCAGGTTTCCTCTCTCAATATTTATGTGGTCCTTAAAGCCGCACACCCTAGTTCCATCCAGCGAAAATAAATTATAATTTGGTTAATCTACAAACCTGTAACACACTTAGATCACGTTTTTATCAAATGGAGTGAAAAAGCAGGTTTTATATCGATAAATACTATGGGAATCCCCATGTTCCAATTGCTTGAAATAATTTTGAAAGTTAGTATTCTGATGTCACCGGTAGATGTCGCTCGAAGCACAACAATGCCTACGTCACGACAAATTTCACAGACTTGGGGTGCGTTCGTTTCACCTCTCCTGGACATGTTCCAACTGTTCTGTCCTGGTTGTATCCCCTCTCCAGATATCGTAAGACTTAACAAAATTATTGGTTTTAAGGGTTTGTAACGTTTTGTATTGAGACACTTACTTGTCTGAACTTTATTGTTACTGAAAATGTTCACGAACTGTGAAGAAAAATCTCACAAATGAACAACAACAAATCGGATGTTGATTGTGCGAACCGTGCACGAGAAAACAAACCGAACCAAAATGATAACGGTCACGTGATATACCAACGTCTGTGACATTGAAATGGAAATATCCCCTCTAAAAATAGATTGGACCTCGCTTGCTTAACGTTTTTTTCTCGACAACACGTCTTGTGAAAAAATGCAAAAAATGCACTTCGTGGTTTTATAAACATCAGGATTACCAAAAAGCACTTCATGTGAATGGAAATGTGTATTCTAAATAATAAAATGTAAGTAAAGTGCAATTTTATTTGTGAAAAATGGGGTTTAATAGCGAAAAACAACGCCGTAATGGTTAACAAATAAACGTAACTAGGGTGTGTCCCTTTAACCATATGCCTGACGTGATATAACCGTAAATAAAATGTGTTGAGTGCATTGTTAAATAAAAAAAAAAACCTTTGTGTTAAAAATATTACCAATTGGATGACATCCAAAGGCCGATGATTAATAAACCAATGTCACCAGTGGTGTCATTGCACGAAACAAACCTTTATGGCTGCCACTGTGTTTGTTTCAGATTATCTTGGACACGATGGACCAGACTCATATACTAGTGCGTCGTCTGCTGAAGGAATCGGTCACTAAATACGGGATCACACAGTTTCCTTCCCTGTACTCTCTCAAGAAAGATGGGGTATACAAGAAGCTGGCAGTGTAGGCATTTTAACATTTCTTTTCTACTTGACCTGACCTCAAACAATGACCCTTGAGGTAAGGTTAAGTATACTTAACCTTTAGACTACTGGATTAATTTTTGACAAAAACCATGTTGAGTGGGTACACATTTATAGTTTTTACTCACATATATTCACTTGAATGATTTCTAAATACATAAAATAAAGTTCATATTTGAATCAGTAAGTATTATTTTCATGGGTTTTTATGATTTTTATATTTTAGATCAGTTAATGTTGACTAAAATTAGGCAAAAATTCGAAAAAGTCGCATTTACTTACCGGCATTTGTGGCCAGCTGTCCAGTATTTATGTTTATTATTCCCGATAACAGTGGTTTTCTGACCAGAATTAAAATTTTAAAAAAGAACTACGATTCATATCCCAATATTTGGTGATTTTCGTTGTTGGTTGCAGTATGAATTGCCATACATGTATGTCAGCAGCTTTACCGATGGCGGTTATTTTCAGCTGTGTAAAAATTACTGCCATCAAAAGAGGGTTTGTTTGGTGGGGTGGGGTGTGTTTGTTATAAAGTGGTCCTATGGTTCATACTTGCAAGTTGTATGAACATCAAAAATGATCATGTTCAATTCTTAAGTAGTGTAGACATGTGGTGCTACTTCTTACTTACATGTATGCAGTGTTTGAGATTAACGGTATCCCGATATCCCGGGGATACCAGAATTTAATTTTGGATACAAGACTTCAATAACCCAGTATCCCACCGGGATACCATACAAAGTTGTTGGGGTTTTTTTTAATCCTGCGTTTTTATTTTTCGCTGAAACAATGAAAGTTGTCATTTATTGATGAAGTTAAGTAACAGTATTTTCGAGCTCGTACCCAATCTAATGCTATGCCGTAACATTATCTCCCCCAACTCGTACCCAGTCTAATGCTACACTGGAGCAATAGCGGGGTAGCAATACACTGGAAACTGCTACGTCATTATTGTTTTTGTTGGATGTTTCCTCCCTTAAAATGATTTTGAGATATTGATTCCACATCTGCAGAAAATTGATACAGGTAGGTTTATCATTAGTAATGTCAGAAACACTTATAGATTACTGCTAAATATTAATTTATGTCAGTATTACTAAAAAATAGATGCAGCAAATAATGTTGCCGATTCTGTTTGATTGCGAATTTCACGAATTCCGCAATTTCGATTGCGGCGTAGAAATAGATTGGGAACAGTCCATCCCATCATTCTATAAATATTTTTGTAAATAATGTCAGTTTAGTTTGACGTAAGAAAAAAGTAAAAGTGGTTTGGAAATAACAAAACAATACTATGTTTCTGTGTAACTTACAAATCGGTCGGCTCAGAAATAAATCATTTGTAGTAAATTCCATATGAAAAAAGGCGTTTTCTGTTGGATGGAATGTAAGTGGGATACTAAATTCTCATGTGGGATACCAGATTTTAAAATGTTACTATCTAACTGGGATACTGCCTAAAAAATTTAATATCGAACACTGGTATGTAAAAATTGTATTCTGATGTGATCCGAATCATGTCTTTCTGGGTGCTTAATACATGTTTATACATGTGTAGAATCAGGCTCAAAACAGTTACTTTTGATCAAACCAGTACTTTATACAGAATTGTGTGTGTGTGTGTGTGTGTGTGTGTGTGTGTGTGTGTGTGTGTATAAAGTACTGGTTTGATATATATATATGTGGTGGAAAAACTACTCTGCCCCCATCCACCTTTCACTATAGCATGAGCCACACACACTAACATACACACACACCACATATTGTAACATCATTCTTATGTTGGAGACCATTTTTTCTGCAGCATGTATTGTAGTAAAAAGTATATAGAGACTAAGTTGGTATGAAAACAAATTACCTATTCAAATTCCAATGCACTTGATATCACCTAAATCATGAGTGTGAATTTGAATCCGGTATGACAAATTGAAAGCGAATTGAAGACAGGTGTGCACAAGCAACCAAAACTCAATTTTGAATTGCTTTTTTGTACATGTGCCCATTGGACTATTTCTCATCCCAGCCAGTGCACTACAACTGGTATATATCAAAGGTTGTGGTATGTGCTATCCTGTTTGGGATGGTGCATATAAAAGATATTTTGCTACTAATTAAAAAAGGTAGTAGGTTTCCACTCTGAGACTATATTTCAAAATTACCAAATGTTTGACATCCAATAGCTGATGATTAATAAATAATGTGCTCTAGTGGTGTCGTTAAACAAAACAAACACATTTTTTTTGGGTACATGTACGTGTGAACATGAATTTGTATAATTTGCTCATTCCTTTTCTCTGGGTTTTTTTTTTTTTGCTCTAGTGGTGTTGGTGGTGAAAACGACCGTGCCTCGTTTGTTGGTGTGATAAAGGAGCGGTTTGGCATCAACGTCAATGAAGGGGAGGAGGATGGTGCTGGTATAGGAGAAGAGGCAGATAACAAAAATAAAAACGATAAAGATAATGAAGAGTTGCCTGCCCCTGCCACAAATATGTAAGCACATGATACAGTTTATAGATTGGGGCTAGCTCTGGGTGAGCAGAAAATGTTGTCAAATTTATTATGATAAACTGTAACTATTACAGAAACTCAGTTATTTTTTAGCAAAATATTAAAGGGTCAGTCATGAGTTTGCTGCCATTGCATGTTTCCATCCAATTAAAAAAGTATTTTAATGACTGGTAACAAACTCAGGACAATGTCTTTAATTATTACACCAAATTAAAATAAAATTTGCCATTTTGACAAGTGCCCCGAACTATCTCCGACAGAAACAAATCTCCATTTGAACTAACACAAGAAGAGACTGGCAGTTTATGATAAAGCAAGTAATTTTACTAATGATTGCAGAATAGTCCTTGAAAAGTTTAACAGTAGTATAATTGTAAATGCCTTTAACAAGTTATTGCACATTGGGGAATATTAAAACAAAAACACATGTTTAAAAACCAACTGATGGTAAGCAATCTAATTCCATTGAATTCTTGTTAAGATGTCGAAGTGATTGTTTTATTTTGTCCATAGTGTTGGTGTACACATGCAGGATTTAGAGTCCGCTCTGACGTATGCATTCCGTCAAGAGATTGCCATTCATAAATCGATGAATCAAGAAGCACTGAGTGCTCTGAAGACATTTGTGGTAGTTCTTGCAAAGGTAAGAGAAATTAGTGTTTTTTAAGATATGTTTGAAATTTATTATTAGCTTGCGTTAATGTATGAATTGTTTGATTGTTATATTTAAATCCAAAGAGATGGGTATATATATATTTTTTTCACATTTTGAATCTGTCATTACATCAGGGGGCAGGGCGTACCCCAACTAGTGGTAAAGTTCTCGCTCGATGCTTGGTCGGTCTGGAATCAATCCCCGTCGGTGAGCCCATTGAGCTATTTCTCATTCTATCCAGTGCACCACGACTGGCATATCAAAATCTGTGGTATGTACTACCCTGTCTGTGGGTTGGTGCATATAAAAGATCCCTTGCTGCTAATTGAAAAGAGTAGCTCATGAAGTGGTGACAGTGGGTTTCCTCTCAATATCTGTGTGGTGCATAACCATGTGTCCGATGCCATTTAACCGTAAATAAAATGTGTTGAGTGCATCTTTAAATAAAATATTTCCTTCCTGTCATTACTTCAAATCTGTATGAGGAGATGTTTCTGCTTATAGACATAGTAGAAGATTCTAGTCTGTTGATTGGCTGTAAGGATGTTTGGACTAATGAATGAATGAATGAATGTTTAATGATACCCCCAGCATCAAAATACATCGGCAAACAAGGGTAAAACTTGAATTAATTAGTGATCAATATCAATATAAAAACCAAAAGTTAAATTATAATAGTGTGTCATTAAATGGTGTAAGGGAAAGGACTATATTTGAAGTTAGGTTGTTGGTATTTGTAAAGTGTTTTTACAGTCTTTTGTATACACGGTAAACTTGGTTTTCATCACTAAAAACAATATTTAAAATAAAAAATAGAATGTGGAACTGTAAGTTCTGTCTACAAAGGCCACTTGAAGGATTTATATGTTGTATGAACATAGTGGAAGATAACCGTCGATACACATGTAGCAGTAAGACATGAATTTATTAAAACTGTAGTTGTGTTTGTATTTTGCATTGTTAAGTAATGGGGCTGAGAATGAGCTCAGTTGATAGACTACCCTTCTGAGGTGCTTGGGTTGGAGGATCGAACCCCCTTGGTGGACCCATCATCTGATTGGATACTCCCCCTCCCCATCTCCATCTCCACCACTATTGTGAGGAATTACTACACCTTTAAGTGGCAATATGACATAGATTTGACTGTACTCATTTATTTTGTTTCAGTACTCGCCTGTGAGGAAACCTATCTCTAGCTTTCTATGGAAAGTGGCCGACTGGCTCAATGGAGTGAACACTGAGCTGTCTGGTGAACAGTGGAGTAATCACATAGATACCTTGCAGGTAGGTACTCTAGTGTGTATTGGAATTTCAGCAAAATCAATGGCTCGAACATAAGAATTTGTTACCTACGGCAATTATGATTTTAAAACAATAATAAAAATTCATAGGCAAAATGCTTACAGATTGCAATAATGGGCCGAAATTACATCGCCCAGGGGACCCAATTCACTAAACTCTCGTTACTTTGCGATCTCGCAGTGCTAAAAGACTTACAAAGATGATGCTTTGTTGTCTAGCACAGCCTAAGAGACCTTTGTGAATTAGGCCCCAGGTCTCGAACTTGAGATTTTTTCAGATTTTTTTTTAATAGGCAAAATGCTTAATGACTGCAATTTGTAGCCCACCTACAGCAACTTTAAACCAGTAACTTTGGCAACAAATATTAAAATAAAAAAATAGTTTTAACCAACGACAATTTTTATCCATCAGCAAAAATATGTCATCAGCCAATGCCCTGATCGATGGCAATTCATATAGCAACTACAGCAATTGCTGTCATTAAGTTTGAGCCGTAAAAGCCTGTTTTTGACTTGCATGCATGTAAGAACATGTATTTACAATGCTGGTTAAGAAAAATGGGCTGTATAAATGCAGCCCAATGTTTCTCAACCTCTTTAATTTCCTCTGTTCCCCATATCTCTGAGCAAAAAGGGCTTATCCTCCTCTCTTCATTAAATAAGACCGGTTAGCTAGCACACCTCATGATTTTTTCAGTGGGTCCATTGGGTTATTTCTCATTCCAGCCAGTGCACCAAGCCTGGTACATCAAAGGCCATGGTATGTGCTATCTTGTTTGTGGGATGGTGCATATAAAAGATCCCTTGCTGCTAATCAAAAGAGTAGCCCATGAAGTGGCAACAGTGGGTTTCCTCTCTCAATATCTGTGTGGTCCTTAACCATACGTCTGATGCCATATAACCGTAAATAAAATGTGTTGAGTGTGTCGTTAAATAAAACATTTCCTTCCTTCAATATTTTCTCTGATCTCGCCGTTTAAGGGGAGCTAGCACTTCTTTCTGTAATGCCTCAAGATATTGAGCTGTCTTGTGTGTATAGCTTATCATGTTTTGTTACAGATCAAGTTTGACTTTCATAGCGATTTTGTGGAGCCTGGTTGGGGTGATCTATTGCTTTAGCAGTACACTCATAATGCTTGTTATGATAGTAAAGTGCTTATTTCGAACACTGAAATCCATGTTAAAAATTTAGATATATGGAGATGTTTATGTGTGATAGAAATGTGTATTACATAACAGAGCAACTTTAACTACAGTTACATGTAAATTTGAGTGACTAAAAGAATGAATGAATGATAAGACACGTGTGATAGACTAAGTGCATTACTAGGTACTTACATTATTTGATAGAAGGGAGTGCCAGCTTGTATACCTGACTATATACAAAGTATATTGAAAATGTATTGATGCATTGACTAGTACCAGCTGTTACGTACATGTACATGCAATAAAGCCTGGTTTCAAACTTAATTTTCATGCAGCTATGATTTTATCTGTAGGTACTAGAATAAATCATGTTAATGTGAAACCTGCAAAATGTGCCTGTATGTAGACATACTTGAATAAAATGCAGTTAATGTACAGACAGATTTACTAAAAAGTGATCACGTATCAGTGTTCGAAATAAGCACTTGCCCGTTTGTCCTTGACAAGTGAAAATGTGCTTGGGACAGAGTTTACCCCAATGGTTGTCCTATGGACAAGTAAAAATGTTTAATGCTGTTTAATTTTGAGCAGTGAAAAACATCGTCCTTGCACTTGAATGAAACAAAACATTTATTTGGGCAGGTGAACATATTGGTGGATAAGTAAATGTCTAGATATACTTGTCCGATGGACTAATGAACAGTTTTGCTTATTTCTATCACTGTGTATTTATTTCAGGTGCTGCAAATAAATGCAGACAAAATATTTGTTTTTCCTTTTTTCATTATTTATGACAGGGCTTCTCGAATTTTTTTAAAATCCACTAGCCATGGGATCAGTGATTTAAAAATTTAAAAAATTTACTAGCCACGATTAAAAATTCACTAACCCTACTTTACTTTAAGTTAATACAATTTTACTAAATAATGCTAAAAATATGTCACCTAAAGAGAGATATGGCGTAAAACACAAACATTAGGAGGTGGGGGTGGTGGGGCAGGATATTCATATTTATAAAATAGACTTAACTGCACCAATTGACATATTTTTTTCACTAGCCGTCGGGCATGGCAATAGTAGTTATTTACTAGCCCAACATTGAATATCACTAGCCATGGGAGTGGGCCGGGACTACTATAATCTAGAAGCCCTGTTTATCATACCAATTATTGTAAAATGTAACAAAAACACTTTAAGGTATGAGACAGTATTTCAGATTAAGTCAGTTCGCCTTCTAATCTTTTAGCTTCATTATTAGCTACATATAGTGTATTACATTTTATATTGCCGGTTGACATGTTTTCAGTATCATTATCACTTTGGCCCAAGTGATGCAGAGTAAAGTTTTTAATAAAAACAAGTAAATGTTGGTTTAGTGCCATTTGGCAATGGAGTTTTAAAAATTGGGGTGGCTGGGAGTGAAGCTATATATTTTATTCGGACAAATTTTGTATCACTTTTTAATTTATTTTTTATTACTTTTTTACTACTAATTTTGTTTTTTCTTTTTTTTCTGTGGTATTTACCAGCTCACATAGCATTAGCATGGTCAGAAATGTAAATAAATGAGAACGACATCACTTCAGTGTTCATGTAGCAAAGCTAGGGCATGCAATATGGGTTTTTAATGGACAATATTATGGTTTTTAGCATCTGATGTGGCTTTTCATGGAAACTACTTCTAATTATTGTTCAGTCATGTAGTATATGTGAAGCAATTTCATTGGAATAGATACATGTATATACATGTAGATGTTAAATAAATTAACATTTTTAGTTATTTGTATTGTCCAGGGGTCATCATTTTTATCAGGGGCAGGATATAGGTCAGTTGGTTGAACGCTTGCCTGAGGTGTTTGTGTAACAGGATTGAACCACCTCAGTGGATCCATTCAACTGATTGGGGTTTTCTCGTGCATATATATATAAAAGATCCTTTTCTGTTAATGGAAAAACGTAGCAGGTTTTCTCTGATTACTGACTACGAGTTAGAATTACCAAATGTTTGACATCCAATAGCCGTTGATTATTTAATCAGTGTGCACTAGTGCCTAGTAGTGGTGTTGTTATTAAACAAAACAAAGTTCTTTTCCATTTTGATCCATGAAGTAACACACAAAATGATGATGCATTAGGACTAGTTGAGACAGCAATACAGGAAGTACATGCATGTATTTAAATATCTGTCTCGAAGACTGTATGTACAATGTCATGTAATATGATAATCACAAATATATAGAGATGTCAAAAGATTACATGCTCATGTGGTTAACCTTAAAATAGATGATGGTTGGCTGCAATACAGCCCATTGAATTTGGTATTTTGTTTTTAGTTTTGTTACTTGGGTTTTGTTTTAAATTATAGAAAAGGAAAAAGAAAAAACGGAAGAAAGTACACATGCACAAAAATGTGAGTTGTGTAGCTTTTAGCCAACTGTTTATTTTAATGAGGTTGGCCTAGTGCAATATTCCTGGGAAATATTGCGTCTTTTTGTTTTTTTAATGAGGTTGGCCAAGTGCAGTAATCTGGGAAGTGTTTGATCTTTTGGGGGTTTTAATGAGGTTGGCCAAGTGCAGAAATCTGGGAAGTGTTTGATCTTTTGGGGGTTTTAATGAGGTTGGCCAAGTGCAGTAATCTGGAAAGTGTTTGATCTTTTGGGGTTTTTAATGAGGTTGGCCAAGTGCAGTAATCTGGGAAGTGTTTGATCTTTTGGGGTTTTTAATGAGGTTGGCCAAGTGCAGTAATTGGGAAGTGTTTGATCTTTTGGGTTTTTTAATGAGGTTGGCCAAGTGTAGTAATCTGGGAAGTGTTTGATCTTGTGGGGTTTTTAATGAGGTTGGCCAAGTGCAGTAATCTGGGAAGTGTTTGATCTTTGGGTTTTTTTTAATGAGGTTGGCCAATTGCAGTAATCTGGGAAGTGTTTGATCTTTTGGGGTTTTTAATGAGGTTGGCCAATTGCAGTAATCTGGGAAGTGTTTTATCTTTTGGGGTTTTTAATGAGGTTGGCCAATTGCAGTAATCTGGGAAGTGTTTGATCTTTTGGGTTTTTTAATGAGGTTGGCCAAGTGCAGTAATCTGGGAAGTGTTTGATCTTTTGGGTTTTTTAATGAGGTTGGCCAAGTGCAGTAATCTGGGAAGTGTTTGATCTTTTGGGGGTTTTAATGAGGTTGGCCAAGTGCAGTAATCTGGGAAGTGTTTGATCTTGTGGGGGTTTTAATGAGGTTGGCCAAGTGCAGTAATCTGGGAAGTGTTTGATCTTTTGGGTTTTTTAATGAGGTTGGCCAAGTGCAGTAATCTGGGAAGTGTTTGATCTTTTGGGTTTTTTAATGAGGTTGGCCAAGTGCAGTAATCTGGGAAGTGTTTGATCTTTTGGGGGTTTTAATGAGGTTGGCCAAGTGCAGTAATCTGGGAAGTGTTTGATCTTGTGGGTTTTTTAATGAGGTTGGCCAAGTGCAGTAATCTGGGAAGTGTTTGATCTTGTGGGGTTTTTAATGAGGTTGGCCAAGTGCAGTAATCTGGGAAGTGTTTGATCTTTTGGGGTTTTTTGTCTTGCCTTGAAGGGATTGTCCTGAGTTTGCTGCTAGTGTAAGGTGTTTCCAAGTAAAAGAGACATTTTAATGACTAAAATTAGATATTAAAAACATGCACTGAATAAGCCAGCTTTTGTATCGGGTTAGATTTAATCTGTCTGACCCCTAGGCTTGATGATTTCCATATATATATATATACCGTTTTAATGACTAACTTTCAATGGTGATAACACAGTTTATTCAAGATGTTGCTGACTCATGCTGTATTATTTTGATTTTTATATCAAAAACTATATTTAATTTAATGATTTAAATTTTTGATATTTATGGAGGAGTTGTCCAAATAAGAAATGTTGTGCAACTGGGGACTACATTTATAGCATGTATGGTTAAATGAATTTGTATGCACAGTGTTTACAGTCAGTCAAGATTAAAAGATTGCTTTTTATAAACAAATAATTAAATTTCTGTTACATTCATTACAACGTAACGTCATCCAATTGGTCCAGACGTAGCAACGGGAGTTTATTCATTTTTCGATGAACGTAAAAATTACGTCATCAAGGAACGTCATATGTGATGACGTCATTTTATATGGGCAAGTTGTCTTAATGAGCGTTATTGTTAATGGATAAAAAATAATTCAAAATAAAGTATGACGTTTTAGTGTTATTATTAAGATGTATCATTCAAATTTAATTATAAGTTTTGTGTGTTATTTCTTTTACGTTCATCTGGGTATGGACCCAAAAAAATCATCCGTAAAAGAAACAACAGACAATCCTTAAAACAAAAAATAAATGAATAAAAGAAAAACATTTGAAATATTATGGGGCAGTTGCAACATGCAATGCTGGTAACGGTTTTGAAAACATCCTGTCATTATTTACTGTATTTAATAATGCAGTGAAACCTCTCAAAACTGGACCCTCTGTAAACCGGAATTCCCTCAAAACCGGACAGTTTTCACGGTCCTTTTTTTAAAATCAGTAAAGAACATAACCTCTCTAAACCAGATATCTCTTAAAACCGGACATTTTACTTGGTCCCGAGGGTGTCCAGTTTAGAGGGGTTTCACTGTAGCATACTAACTATTTCTAGAAATACAAAACAAATAATTCATGCCATTATTATGTTAAAGAATTCAGTCTTATTAACAGTACCTTTTTTTTCCAGTTAATTGTCAAGAGGACAATCAGACATTGCTTCTATACTTTTATCATTCACACCGGTGAAGGGTAACAATCACTAACATGTGGTCTATATGTTGATTAAATATATACATATACATGTACTTTATTACTATTTCATTTGCTCTGATTTTTGTGTTTTTTTAGACTAAAGATTCATTTTTGCCTGATGCTGTTATTTGGACTGGTTGCCATGGTAGCAAGTTAAAGTACAGAGGCTACCCGTGCAGCATGTGGACACTGTTCCATACATTAACTGTGAGCTCCTACCTGGCAAATAAACATACAGGTAAACAGCATAGTTTGGCTATTTGTAGATCATAAATGCACAATAAAAAGGTTTCACGACATTTCCATTTATCTCATGGTCTTATTTGGACCTTCCAACAGCCAACCAAATTGTACCACGGGTACACAGTTCTGGTTAAATGTATATAGTAATACTACATGGGTCAAATTTAAATTTTTGGTAGGCACACCAAGTATTACCTTCGTTTTAGAAACAGCAAGTATTACCTTCAGTTTAGGCACAGCAAGTATTACCTTCAGTTTAGGCACAGCAAGTATTACCTTCGTTTTAGGCACAGCAAGTATTACCTTCAGTTTAGGCACAGCAAGTATTACCTTCGTTTTAGGCACAGCAAGTATTACCTTCAGTTTAGGCACAGCAAGTATTACCTTCGTTTTAGGCACAGCAAGTATTACCTTCGTTTTAGGCACAGCAAGTATTACCTTCAGTTTAGGCACAGCAAGTATTACCTTCGTTTTAGGCACAGCAAGTATTACCTTCAGTTTAGGCACAGCAAGTGTTACCTTCAGTTTAGGCACACCAAGTATTACCTTCAGTTTAGGCACAGCAAGTATTACCTTCAGTTTAGGCACAGCAAGTATTACCTTCAGTTTAGGCACAGCAAGTATTACCTTCAGTTTAGGCACAGCAAGTATTACCTTCAGTTTAGGCACACCAAGTATTACCTTCAGTTTAGGCATAGCAAGTATTACCTTCGTTTTAGAAACAGAAATTAGGACACCAAGACAAATTTGTCTTTCAATCAAGGAGTACAAAGACAACTTACTTTCTATCAAAGAAAAATTATTTCTACCCTGGTATCTTGGTCTCTAGCCTTTGCAATTTGTTGGACATTCATTGGATTATCATATTATCATTCATATGTTACTATTTTATACAAGTTCAGCATGGAATATATGGGATAGGCACAGTGACAAACTACATGTACATGTAGGTAGCACACAACAGCATTTTTGTTGCTGTTGACAACATCCAATTTTGGGGTTCAAGGGTTATGGAGGGCAACCCTGGGCTAGCACTGGATCAGCAGAAAAGTTTGCCAGATTATCTATTAAACTTTAAAAATTTAATAAATCCAGTTATTTCATTTGCTGTCATTGCCATGGTAAAATTTTAACCCTGATAACTAGTTACATACATGTAGGTATATGGGGCTTTTGGAAAGCATTTCAAAATGATAATGATCTGTCGAACTTCAACAGTCCAACACATATTAGATTGATTTGTATCTTTGCTATCTGTATATAATATGCAAATTATCATGACTGTGCCATTCTGGTTTAAGTTTCAACGTCTAGTCAGTGTTTCCAGATGACTAAAGCAAATCAAGAAACACATTAAATAGACCCCAGGGGGTATACTTCATTCGATTCATATCAGTGTTATATCATTGACCTAAAGCCTTTCTCTAGTTCAGACTTGAAAAATAAAAGTTATTTTTAAATGTGTCATAACTTTTTTTTCTTTTAAAAAAAAATATTTTCAGTACCTCACAATCCCCAAGAAGTGTTGCTGGCAATACGTGGTTATATGAAGAATTTTTTCGGCTGTGCAGAATGTTCTAAGAATTTTTACAAAATGGCTGTTACCCTGGAGAAGGAAGTAAAGCAGAGCCAAGATGCTGTTCTGTGGCTGTGGAGCGCTCACAACAAGGCCAACAAGAGACTTCATGGCCAGCCATCCGAGGATCCACTCTTCCCTAAGATCCAGTTTCCATCTCAGACCACGTGTCCAAAGTGCCACAAGGCAGGAAGCACCAACACCCATCCCATCTGGGACAAGGACGAAGTTCTGAATTTCATGGTGCACATGTACAGAGAAGAAAACATCAGACACGACGTGTCGAAGAAACCAACCGACCAGGGCACTAACAATCATATACTGGAAGGTGAGAGAACCAGTAGAGTCACAGAGGAGCTGGACTGGTGGGAGAAGCAGCAGCGAAAGCAGGACCTGCACAAGATTCAGGAACTTCGCAGCAAGAAGAAGAAGAGTCTGGAGGAGAGATTCGTGAAGAGAGAGTCGACCGACCCCAGGCTTCATAGGAGAGGAGCGAAAAGTGTGTACCTGGCCAAGAGCATGGGCAGTTCTTGGGGCTTGCTTAGTGGTGTAGATCTCGGCATGTGTATGATGTTCTATTTCGTTTGCGCCATCATTATCCTCCTCATGTACTACCATTTCACTGTGCGTAGAAACTGGAAACCATGTGGCTTTCTTCCTGTGTAATATTGTTTTTTTCAGTTTTGTTTTAAGGTGATGGTCGTAGATGGATTTTCGTTTTAATTTATTGTTTTGTTATTGTTGTAGTTTTTTGTTGTTCTTTTTCTGTTGATCTCTTTAAAGACCATGGTGCATGCTATTATTACATGATAGTCTGAGCTTGCACTCAAAGAGTTTCGATTTCTAAACTTCAACTGAAAGAAATTAAATGCCTTAAAGGCGGCATGACACGATACAAGTGCCTTGTATGAGAATAGCCGAGACAAACATTATGATTTCATCAGTTGCTATACAGTTGGCTATAGACAAACATGATTTCATCAGTTGCTATTCAATTGGCTATAGACAAACATGATTTCATCAGTTGCTATTCAGTTGGCTATAGACAAACATGATTTCATCAGTTGCTATACATTTGGCTATAAACAAACATGATTTCATCGGTTGCTATGTAATCGGTAATAGACAAACATGATTTCATCAGTTGCTATGTAGTAAAGCCTCAAACAAACATGATTTTATCAGTTGCTACGTAATCAGCTATAGAAAAACATTATGATATCATCAGTTGCTATATAATTGGCTATAGACAAACATGATTTCATCAGTTGCTATGTAATAAAGCCTCAAACAAACATGATTTCATCAGTTGCTACGTAATCGGCTATAGAAAAACATTATGATTTCATCAGTTGCTATATAATTGGCTATAGACAAACGTGATTTCATCAGTTGCTATGCATTTGGCATTTGTTGTATGAGGCACTCGTATCATGTTGTGTCACCGTTGGACTATAAATCTCAGCCTCAGTCAAATAGTCAGAATGTTTATAAGCACAAAACCAAATGTCCTTTTTTGGTTTAAGGTGGTCGAGAAATATTGGCGTATCCTTAAATATATAGGTCATCCTATGTCAAAATGTCCACCACCTCAGCTGTACGTTTTCTCTCCCACATGACCGTATATGGGTGGTGGTGGTCAATGTTTTCCAAAAGAACACAAAAGAAATTTAAATTTGGCGATTTAAATTGAGTGCCTGTGATCTCAAAGCTCTGTGTGCTTGTTTCTGGAACACCCCCTGATAAGTTGTAGATCTGCCACAAACAGTGTTGTGATTATTTTTAGTGATAAATTGACCAAATCAGGTATGGATCCAGGCTTGTTTAACGGTGGGGGTCTACATGTTGCTTATCAAATGGAAGTTGTATATTAGTGGTGAATGCACTTTAAAATAGGTGGAAACTACTATAGTACTTCTTTTTCTCTCTTTTTTGTGAGACGGAGGGGTCCAGACCCCTCAACACTCTCTCCCCTGGATCCATACCTGCCAACATCTCCATGTATTTATGCTTGTGTTTATAACTGAACTTGATATATGTACTGTGTTGACTGAAGCAGTGTTGTGAAGTAGTTTGGGTATTATATACCTTGTTGTACAAAGATGTTTTTCAACGAGTGTGTTGGAAGAGATGAAGGTGAAAAGTATGCCTCACCCCACTGTCGACATTACAAACATGATGACTGTATAATATGTAAGTTACAAGTCTTTGTAAGAGGTTCACACATGACAGTCATTGTGTAGATTTATCTTATAATTTGTGCCAAATCAATCATTCTAGGATGTTCAGGACCTTGTATGCATGCAGGTGCATGGGCAGAAATTTATGCATGGAGGGTCTAGACTGGCGAATGAATTTTATAGGAGGTGGGTTCTGTCAAGTTATGCTCACCCAGAAAACACACTGGGGAAAAAATAAATGAAAATTTGCTTTAGTTGGGTGTGAGGGGTTTGAACCCCAAAACAAACACACACACACACACACACACACACACACACACACTCCTGGTTCATGCGCCTGTCATGACATCTACAACCCTGACAATTGAGAAAATGGGCAGTGCAAAAGAATATACTACGGAAAAATAGTCTCCAATGTTTCTGTTAATGTGTCGGAGAGAAGTTTTAATATGTCAGTGATAAAAGGATAATAATTAATACAGAAAAGTCAAAGTTTCACGGCAAAATAAATTCTGTTGGAACATTGCTGGTTGCAGTGGTTAATTGCCAGAGTCGTATATATATATAAGACAAAATTCTTTGGTGGATATATACATCTGATCTGCCCCACCTTCCCTCCACCCATCGTAGGTCTCTTGCATGTTTATTAAACTGGACACAAGTCCAGCTTGGCATCTGTTTTACATTTCGCTTCACTATAAATGAAGACTGTATTCATTCTGAATATTTCAAAGCTCTACTGAATTACATAAGTTTACCATTTATTTTGTTTTAGGAGAATCCAATAGCTTCAAAAACCAATAGCTTCATGGTACACTTACTTTTTAATTCATTCTGTAATTTTGTTTTAATATGAAGTGTAAAATAGCAAATCAAGTGAGAGCATGGCAGTGCCAGTATGATGATTTGACTTGCATGTATCAAGTGCATTTTGGCATCTTATCTCTATACATGATTTGCTGATCATTTAATCAATACATGTAGGTCAAGTATTTTTCTCAACAAATGCAGTGTACTTCTATTTAATTTATTAGTTTAGCACTGTTAAAAAAGGTAAAAAAAGAAATTTGAAGTACATATAAACTTAAATTTTAAAAATATTTTTTTATTTTCCGAGAACAGTACAAACATGCTTACAGGTATTTTGCCGTGATCTATCTCTCGTCCAGTGATTTATTTGTTAAAATGATTTAAACCTACATGTGTACATGTACCTAAAAAACATTATTTTCAACATTTTAGTGCTGTATATTGAACATTTGATATAGCTGCTGACTGACTAAACAGCAATTTGTTAAAAGCACTTATAAATTTAAAATGTTTAGCAGCAGATTTCTATTTTATTTGTTAAAAAAAAGTCCTGAGATGAGATTTAATTTATTTTATGATTTTTGTACTGAATAGTTTTAATGTTTATTTTAGTTTAAGGATAAAGATTCAGACGGGATCATGGTCAGATAATATTATTTAACTTCACAGTAGTGTAGTCAACCCTCAAGGGACCATTTTGTATATAAATATTTTAAAATTACCATGATTGTCATATTATTTTATTTTATTTTGTTTGATTTTAAATCATTGTTATGTTAATGGATTATTCAGTTTGAATATTGCAAGTCACAGTTTCTGGGCAGAAACAAAATATTTGACTCTTTTGTAACATTATTTTGACTACCGGTATGTATATTGCATAATTTGTATGTGTACCTTTTGTTGTTCTAATGGCTATTGTAGCAGTACAAAATTATATTGTGATTCTCCCAGAAAAACAGCTCCACTGAGCATAGGACTGTAAGGATATATTAATAATTAAGCACCTGTACATGCTCCCGTTTCCTGGCAATAATGTGTTACAAAGAAGACACTTCAGTTAAAGGGACAGACCCTAGTTTCAGCCTGTGAAAATTAACACTAAGTTTAGTTTAATCTACAAACCTGTAACAGATTTGGATAAAGTTACAATTGAGTGAAACATGAGTCTGTGACTTTGAAATGGTGAAATACCCTCTAAAATAGACTAAAATAGACTAAAACTCGACTCCATAACTGTTGCATGTACTTTTCAGATGCACGTGCGTTTTTAAAAATATGAGAAATGCATTTTGTGATATTAAAAACACCAGGATGACCAAAAATACTTCGAATGTACGGAAATTGATAATCTAAACAATAAAATCTAAGTAAAGTATGATTTACGTTATCAACAACGGTTATAATAGTAAAAACATATGCGTTAATGTTTTAAAAACTAGGGTATGTCCCTTTAATGGGACATTTGTTACATATTGCGTGTAATTACATGTTCTTCCTTACAATATAACATCTTTATATCCAATGGGGGTTTTCGTCATCCTATATGCTGTTTATAGTGGCACAAACTGAATTTTACCTTTTACCTATTTTTTATACAAAGTTATTGGGAGGTAAAATTCAATTTAAACTGCTACAAAGAACACCTCAAATATACAGACACAAACATATTAAAAAGATGCACGTAATAAAAGTAATTGATACAAGCCCTTCAACCTATGTCACAGGAAGTTGTGTCAGGCACCAAACTTTTATCTCTGAGGTTTCACGCAATTTGTGGCAACCCAGTCGTATTTTTTAGTATCATGGCACATGATGTAGCCCAGTGGTGAAGCACACATATGATGTGTCGGTAAAGGGACCAGTTAGTATTTTCCACATATTTGCTTATTTTGTTTTTGTTTTTTAGTCGTGTACCAAAGACACAAAATCCTTAGTTTATTTTTGTGTTCAAACTGTTTTATGACATGCCCCAGTATTTGCAAAAACTCTTGTTTTCAAAACGTTTGATTAGGTCACCTTCACTTTCACAAACTTATTGATGTTACTTTGACAAAATATTTACATTTTAGAGTGGAAAATTGCACTGAATATGTACATTGTATATTTGTGTGTTTTACATTTATTTAACATGTGGCATAAATACTATTTTAACAGTAGTGTGTGATTCTAAAACTCATTAAATTAGACATTTAGTGATGTACATGTACATGTAGGTTAAATGGGATTTGTGGATGATATTGATAACACAAAACAAGTAAAACATACGAGGACTAAGATGCTAAAGACATTATAAAGAAAGATATTTTTACTAATTTAATTTGCTGTTAGTGGGTGGGCAGGACGTAAAGGGCTTGACTGATGTGCAGTCAATCAAGGATTGATTCTTCATCAGTGGCCCACTGGACTATTTCTCGTTCCAGCCAGTGCTCCACAACTGATGCAACAAAGGTTGTGGTGTGTACTAGCCTGTATGTGGGATGCTGCATATAAAAGATACCTTGCTGCTAATTGGAAAGAATAGTAGCCCATTGCGTGAAGACAGTGGGTTTCCTGTCTCATTATCTGTGTGGTCTTTAACCGTTGGTCCGATGCTATATCACCGTCATTAAAATGTGTTGAGCGTGTCATTGAATATTAAAATATTCCTTCCTTCTTCCTTGCTGCTTGACGCATGAAATATATATTGGGCATATGTAGCTCCTGCTGCACAGTGAAATTTGCTTGAAGTTGATTTTCTGCTGCTAATTCCACCCACATTTCTCACTTTCACAGTTTAAGGGGCGGGATGAAGTCCAGTGGCTAAGTGCTTGCTTGATGTGCAGTTGATCTAAGATCGATACCCGTCGGTGGGCCCATTGGGCTGTTTCTTGTTCTACTAGTGTACCACGATTGGTATTACAAGACTGGTATGTGCTATCTGTGGGACGGTGCTATAAAAGATCCCTTTTTGCTACTTGTGGAAAAATGTAGCATGTTTCCACTCGTAAGATTATTGGTCAAAATTACCAAATGTTTGACATACAATAGCAGACAATTAATAAATCAATGTGCTCTAGTGGTGTCATTAAACAAAACAATTTTTTTTCCCACTTTCTAACTTTATACTTTACTGACCTTGATTTATCTGGCCAGAAAGCCAATACTTGCTAGTGGAATAAGGAAACTGGTTGGTAAGGTGGAATAAGTAAACTGGTTGGTGAGTTTTGCCTTCCCAGCACTCTGCCATCACTGATGAGTGGTCGCAGGGGTGGTTGCAGTTGTGTTGCCGAAGACTCACCCAGTACAATCTGCTACATTATAAATTCACTTTTAAATGCCAGTTTTAATTTGATGTTCTTTATTTCAGAAACCATTATTTTGAAAGCAAGGGAAGATGTTGGATCACAGGTAAGAAAAAAGAGATGGAAATCTACTGACTGAACAGCGGCTTTGAAAGGAACATTGGGTTAATGAACAAACAAAATGTTGACGTTTACACAAATATTGGACTGAATTAAGAATCACTTTAATTAAGTGTCTGAAAAAAATATTGAATAAAGATACTTCTGCAGTATTGATTGTTTGTTTTTTATTTTCTAGGTGGTTATGTACAATAAACTTTCAAAAGCAAGTTCAATTATAATAGATTTTAAATTGAAAAATAGTATTTATGCCACATGTTTGTTTGTTTGTTTTTCTTGTGTTTTTTGTTTGTTTTGTTTTTAATCCCATTGCCATCTTTCTTTTCTCTCCTGTTGAATTCCATCTTATTTCTTGCCGATTTGGCAGCTTCTATCTTTCAAATTGTTTTGCTGTCCAGCTCCACGTTCTGATCCTTGTCTCGTCAATTGAGGCAGGTGCTTGTCTCTTGTGGCTATCAGTAATAAAGATACTTCTTGTCTCTTGTGCCATTTCTCATCAGCTTTAGCTGTGGGATTAGTCTGACCACTTCGGAGAGTGTTCCTTTTTGAGAGGCTCTTGTATCCATCTACTATACTCCCCTACTTCTGGCGGTTGTCAGTGTTGTGGGTCACATGAGCTTTGATAGTGACAGAGGACGAGGATGCCAGGTAGGTGCAGGGAAGTATGCAGAGTCTACTTCAATGGAGGAAGCTGAGACCGGTAGGCGACGGTGTGAACAGCTCAGAAGATAGAATCAGAAAAAACTGACTGAACAAGGTAGAAACAGATTGAAATTGTTTGAGAAATTGGAACATTTATTATAGTGAGATAGTTACATTAGTATAATAGGAAGAAAGATTTATGCCACATGTTAATGAAGGTATATTAGTATTTATTCCATGTTATGGTGATGGTAAAACACAAAAATAAGTTGTATTGCAATTTTCCACTCTTAAAGTTAAACTGTAGATTCCTTGCCAAAGAAAAGTCAATGTACATGTAAACTTGTGAGGGTGTCCTACTCCACCACTGTTGAAAACTGGAATGCAGGGTTTGTAAATACTGTTTTGTCATGTAATAAATATACAGAACTACATGCCAGCTGTTTTCACATGTTGTTTATTGCAAAAGTTTATAGACTGCAAGAATATTATACCACGGGTCAAGTGGTATTAATCTTGCACATTATAAAGGTGTGCAATAACAATTAATATATAATAGGGGAAACAATTTGGTATGAGGTTCTGTATTTATTACATACAACTTTTTATATTATGATTAACAGTTTAATTAACACAGCTTTCTTTGTCTTGAAAGTTAGTTGAATTTTGTGGAATTAATAGAATGCTGAGTGTCCTGGCTAGGGACATTACATTATGCGAGTAAACATGTGAACTACATGTGTATGCATGTGAGATTTTGTATTGGACCTATGTTCAGTAAAATAATGTTTTTATTGCAGGCCCAGAATAGTCTTTATTACTATAGTAAGATTAAATGGATATGTCATAAACAGAGGATGCATCACAAATATTTATAATATGGAAAATATTAACCTAGTCTATGTTAATCAGTATTTGCCAAGACACATACCGATTAACTAATACCGATTATTTAGACGAGGTTGATATTTTACATATTAAAAAACATTAGTAGCGAATTCTACATGTATTTATCCTATAAAACTTCTAAAATAACATTTACATGTAAGTCAATTTTTAGTAAAGTACTAAAGTTGCCGCCATCAGTAATATGACATCATCACCATTAACACAAATTAGTTTGACGTCAGGCATTTTAACTAAATCTTTTAAAACATTACTCTCAGGTATACAGGTCCTGTTGGCTTGTAAACAAATGACCCATCCACAGCAACACAGTACCTAGAGACCTTGCAAATTTGCATACCATTATTAACCGGGTTAATATACTAAATTATCACATGGGTTTATGACATGGATATCATGGGTAAGTTATAGGATAAAACATTTTAAACATGCATTTAAGGCAAACAATTTGGTGTGTTTGGTGCTCTAGTTGTTTGGGTTGTTAACAAGGACGATGCTGTTTTTATTTAGAGTTTTTGGAATTTCTAGGTGTAGGGGTGGGACAAGAAATAAATAGTAGATGACTTGACTCGTGTAAATTAAATTTAATTCTGTACCTGATTTTTACTCTCCTATGAGGAAGGTGATTTTTAGTTGCACATATTTTTTAATTTATATTTGCAGTACAGTAACTAGGAATTAAAGGAAATGTTTTATTTCAGTCACACTCAACACATTGTTATTTACGGTTATATGGTGTCGGATAGGAATTAAAGGAAATGTTTTATTTCAGTCACACTCAACACATTGTTATTTACGGTTATATGGTGTCGGATAGGAATTAAAGGAAATGTTTTATTTCAGTCACACTCAACACATTGTTATTTATGGTTATATGGTGTCGGATAGGAATTAAAGGGATAGACCCTAGTTTTTAAACACTACAGCATGTTTTTTCACTATTAGAGTCGTTTATGATCACTGAAATCAAACCTTACTTATATTTTATTCTTTAGATTATCCATTTCTATACATGTAGATCCGAAGTGTTTCTGGTCATCCTGGTGTTTTTAATACCAAAAACAATGCCTTTTTCATATTGTTAAAAATGCACTTGCATCTGAGAAGTACCGGTAGCAGTTATTGATTTGAGTTCTAGTCTATGTTTTAAGGATATTTCCCGTTTTCAATGTCACAGACTCTTCTCTCACTTTATTGTAACTTTATCCAAATGAGTTGCAGGTTTTTAAATTAACTAAACTTAGTGTCCATTTTTTACGGGTTAAAACAAGGGTCTGCTTCTTTAAGGTTAAGTGGCAAAAATCCATCACCAAAGAATTTCAGTTACGATTTTCGATAAACTTGCTGCAAAACCCAATACGTCATTGTTGTTTATTTGCACTTCCACTTAGCGTACATTGTATACGCTTCGTGTATGTGACATACAGTGTACACGTACGGTGAATATTCAATGTGATATTGTTGTATAGTAATAGTTCCCCATGTGTTTGATGTTATACCTTCAGTGTACGTATGTATATTTATAAAGAAGAAATTAAATTAATATTGTCATATGTTTACTAATTGTTTGAGCTGATAGTCATATTTTTATAACGTGTATTTAGATTTTTTTTCTTCACATAACTGATTTGCTTTAAATAATTACAATGATATATCTATTCGTATAGTATATATCACTGGCATAGCTAGGGGGAGGGGGGCATGCCCCTCCCGATCACACATCTTTATTTTCTGCACTACCTTATACATGTTCCTGTCGCTTCATAGACCGTGTTGTTGCGCCTCCCTCCTGACTATGCTAATGTTATATTTGATTAGATTATCAGTACTCTAATGTATATTGTGGTGTTGAATCAAATTAGCATTGTATTTAATGTGCAAGATGTTTCCACAATTACCAGTCTGTTTTGGTGTGTATATGAATGAGTTAGATGTGGAGGTAAAAGATGCATGTACGTGTATGCAGTATATACATGTATATATATATATAAAATAATGCTGCTTTTGCATCTAGAGTACAGTGATAAAATGTTTGTAAGATCAAACCGTTTTCCTGATCGATACATGCATTATAAACTTGATACATTTTGAATTAAACATTTAAAGAAACATTCTTAGTTAGAGAGATTAAAATGTATAGTGGTTTTGGGTCAGAGTTTTATTTTTATTTCTTTTAGTTTTTGTTTGTTTGTTTGTTTTTTAACAAACATGTATTATATTTTTCCCATCCCACCTCTGTTTCATGTTTTTTTTCAGTATAGAACATTATCTATGGTATAAGACTATTTCAGAAAAGATCATAACTGATACGAAGACGTGAATTTGTTTTAGAGAGTGCTGAACATTTTGAAACTTGCTTTCTACTATCCCTCTAAACATTTCATGTGGACGTTTATGCATATGCATAACTTAAAATGTTATTGGATATGTTATTCACTTCTAGATTATTGGCATATGACTGAGAAATATGAATAGTTTTGCATTAAGATTGGAATCTTGACCTTAAAAACAACTGAGAATAACAAATAGACATAGCCTTTGGTGAATGGTGCTAAATATCAGTCGAACAAGTCATAAAACCTTGACTGTATATATCAGTCATTTTAATAATGTAATCCTCAGGAATTCAGATAAAATGGCATTTAAACTGTATAGATCCATGTGCACCTGTACATAAAAGCATCTGTACATGTATGCAGTTTTAAGAAATGTGGTTCGAGCTTTTTCTTGGCTTGTTTTGTGCAATAGTTTTATTTTATTGTGTTCACAAGGCGGTGAAAAATATATTCTATCGCAAATTTTAATGCTTTTAAATAAAAAAAATTAAATTCAACTATATCTTAATTAAATATATACTGATGGGGAAAAAAACCTAAAGGATTACACCAACACTAACGGCAAGAAGAGACTAAAACCAAAGTCCTCATCCATAGAGCCATGAAGTCAGCCATGTTGCTGGCAGTCAGTCTCTTATTACTGACATTCAACCCACAGTGTATATTTGTATTATATACAGACATTATGACGCTAATACTGAATTAAATTTGGTCTCCAAAACCATGTGTTCCCATCTTTCTTTCTCTCAGTGAATATTATTAAATGAAATATTTTAGTACATTTTTTTTTTCATATAGCTTTTGATATCTAATACAGTGAAATCCCTCTAAACCGGACCCTCTGTAAACCGGAATTCCCTCAAAACCGGGCATTTTTCACGGTCCTTTTTTAATAATCGGTAAACAACACAACCTCTGTAAACCGGATACCTCTTAAAACTGGACATTTTACATGGTTCTTAGGGTGTCCGGTTTAGAGGGGTTTCACTGTACTATATATTAATAGGATATCAAAGTTTAATTCCTACAATTTATTAATTTTAACTTTCTGCATGATGGTATTCAGCTTTGTTTCTTTTATTAATGGTTAGTTTTCTTTTATGTTTTATTAATTACCAGGTATTAATATTACAGATGAGTTGCAGGTGAGCTGGATTTGTCTGTGTAAATTCTAGAATGTCGTTGGAATACCGTAATCTTATATTTATTACAGATTTGGTGTTAAATTTCAAAATGTAATGTTTTGGTTGTATCCATAACCTATCTTCTCAAAGAGAATTACTTTTAATTTATTATGCATAATAATTAGTATTTGTTATATACATGTAAATGTTATGGGGTGCTTGTAATTAAGACATTTAAAAAATTTGTTGGTGTGTGCTCTAACTGAACAAATTCAATCATCTTCATTCATTATAATACATAACTAAGGGATCATTAGATGCAAAAGGATTAATTCCTGAGCTACCGATGACTATTATCCTTTTTGTTTTCATATACAATAAAACCCTTCTTAAGCAGTCGCCCACAGGACCAAGTAATAGTGCAGAACCGGCCTCGGTGGCGCAGTGGTTAAGCCATCGGACTACAGGCTGGTAGGTACAGGGTTCGCAGCCCGGTACCGGCTCCAACCCAGAGCGAGTTCTTAAGGGCTCATTGGGTAGGTGTAAGGCCACTACACCCTCTTCTCTCTCACTAACCACTAACAAACTAACAACTAACCCACTGTCCTGGACAGGCAGCCCAGATAGCTGAGGTGTGTGCCCAGGACAGCGTGCTTGAACCTTAATTGGATATAAGCACGAAAATAAGTTGAAATCAATCAATAGTGCAGATTGAAGTGTACATACACTTTCATGGTACAGTGAATGCTACCAGTCCTACCATTGGTGATAAATTTGACAATGTTTGTTGTCATAAAATGCTATTTCATCTGGCCATCAAATTCACCTAATTTAGTTTGAACTAGTGTTAATGTATCAGCACCTATAATTGTGCTCCAGCCAGTGCACCACGACTGGTACAACAAAGGCTGTGGTATGTGCTATCTCTATGGGATGGTGCATATAAAAGATCCCTTGCTGCTAATTGAAAAAGAGTAGCCCATGAAGTGGCGACAGTGGGTTTCCTCTCTCAATATCTGTGTGGTTCTTAACCATATGTCTGACGCCATATAACCGTAAATAAAATGTGTTGAGAGCGTCGTTAAATAAAACACTAAGATAACAATTTTTACGTGGAAGAAGGGTAGTCAAAGACACTTCCCATCGGGTTACTGGTTTTGCATTTGCCACTAGCCCTGTGTTAAAAAGCACTAGACCCGGGCGTCAGGCTAGCGGATTTGTCAAACTCTGTATTAGGTCTAAAATCGGCAGATAAACCCAGAATTTTTTCTCCTTTATTTTATAAGGGTGAGGAGCGGTAATAGTTTATCCATGGTCTATAATACTATGTTGATTAAATTGCAGTTTTAGCCAGATGTTGTTATTGTCTTTTATGTGATCTGATTTGGTGATACTGTATATATATGTACCCTGAAGTGTGTGTTTTTTTCTGGTTATGTTTGCTCAAGCTTAAATAATGATTCGTAAGTTATATTTTATGTTGCTATAAACATTATTGCTTGTTATATACATGCATATATACATGTATATTTGCTTATTAATATTGTGAATATCATGCATGTAAGTGTTATGTGATGAGTGCATTTACGGATATACACAGTCCCGATGAAAAATGACAAAAGGAGGACTATTTTAAAATGTGGAAAAACAATTTGTTTTGTTTTCTTTGAAGAGAACATTGTACCAAAACAATTATTTTTTTAAGGAATATTTAAGACACTTTTCTTTTCTTTTTAAAAATGTGTTACTTCCTTTTGTGAAATGACTGTAGTATAGATTTTAGAAATAAATGTTTGTTGTAAATGTTAATAAAGTTCATTTAATGAAGAAAATGTTCAATAATGTTCCAGGTCCACTGAAGGAAATGCATGAAATGATCTGTGTAATACAATACCCTCTTGCAAAACCATTTGACTGGTTTCCAGCATATCCTATCATATTCATTTAGCTTTGGTGCAAAAACCAGTCTAGCAAGCAACCAAATGTGCTTAGCCTCTTGTAATGATGTTCGTGGAACCTTTTTACAGATGACAATTAAAAAAATTGTTTGAAATGACAGCAAAGTGTTAGTATTACAATAGCTATCATTCTCTTTTATACAGGACAAGATCAACCAAATAATTTAAGAATAAAAAAATCCATAAAAAACTGCTTTAAGCACAAATGTGTTATGTCCATTTTAGTCTTCTTTTTTTAAAATGCCATTTAAAAAATTTAAGTTCATGTATTAACAAAAATCTGGTTCTTCTTGCATAACTAATTTATAAGTATGTACATCTTAAAATGTAAGCTGGATACTGGAAGGTTTAAAACCAGCAAACAATAAAAAATAGGCATTGTCACATGTGTGCTTCAAACAACTGAAAAGCAATGGTATGTTGATTAGGTTACTTATATTTATTTTTATTGTGAAAATACATCTTCATCCTATACTCATGTGTCACTTGTATTTCATAACTAGCTTCACATTTGCCTATTCCATTTGCATCCTGTTGTCAGATTAATACATAAAATTGTTAACTTGTTGTACAAGTACTTTTTGTCACTCTGGCATGTAATAGCAAGTAATATGATTTACAGTGGTTTCCTTAACTGGTGCATATTTTAATTAAAACAACCAGTTTAAAAACAAAATAATACATGTGTGTGTCAAAGGAAACATTCCATTTGGTTCAGTTTCTTACGTGTGGAGGAAAGAATACCAAAATATTGTATATTTATGTGTAATAAATTGATGTCCATTGTAATTGTTGTTGTTTTTATTTGAAAACCAGTTAGAGGAAAAACACAATTATTTTTTTTTTTTTTTTTTTTTTTTTTTTTTTTTTTTGATGGGTGAGGGATGGGTGTTCCATCATTTCAAGGGTTGGGATTCTGACCAGAATATTTGTTTTGTTTTTGAAATAAATTTTCTTACACATCCATTTGTGAAAAAAGTTAAGTTTGTTTTGTTTGATGACACCACTAGAGCACATCATCAGCTGTTGGATGTCAATCATTTGGATTGGTATATCAAAGGCCATGGTATGTGCTATCCTGTCTGGAATTGTGCATATAAAAGATCCCTTTTGCTACTAATGAAAAAATATAGTGGGTTAAATGACCATACATGTATGTTTCACATACAATAGCCGATGATTAATAAATCAATCTAGTGATGTCATTAAACAAACAAACTTTCAAACATTTGGTAATTCTGACGTAGTCATCAGAGGACACCTACTACATTTTTCCCTTAGCAGAAAGTGATCTTTTATATGCGCTTTTCCATAGACAGGACAGCACATATTACGGCCTTTGACCAGTTGTGGTGCACTGGTTGGAACATCATTTGTTATGTGCATGTATATGATAACACACCAATAATGTGTGTGTTATCAATTTAAAGACATACGACTGGCATATCTTGGGTGATGACTCGTTCACTACATACCATCTGATGAAAACATTAGTATCAAAACCGTTAGGGTCATAAATGGGTTTTAGATGGAATTTATTTTGAACATGTTTCGCATGAGCATTCCTTATACCAGCAAACTGAATATTTGAAGTCTGTTTTTGAAAAGTACAATTGGCTGCATATTGGGGAAAACATTTTAGCTTATACGTGGAGGAGGTGGGGGTGAGAGCGCAAGAATCATATTGCATTATTGGTTTGTGTAGTAGACGATGGTGGCGCTTTGTGAAAGACACTTCAGCTCCCTTTCAGACTACGAAATTTTTATGTCAAACATATAGTTATGTCGACAAAAAAGAGATTTGGGAAATCCACTGTAGGCACATAGGCTATAATATAAAGCGTGTATCTTTACAAGCATTTTTTTTTTGCAAATTCGACAACACATAATATGGTATGTAACATATGTCACGGAGGAAAAACCAAGGCCATAGAAAGCAATCCATCACATTTCAGGCGAGGGTATGTACCAATATGTTACATCTCCCCTTTGCTTGAAAAGGTCAAATCGAATCATTTAATTTTTCACCAACGCCAACAAGGTTTCAGTCACAATATAGATATAATAGAATACAAAGTTGTGCAGTAAATACAAAATTATGTGCAAAGCGTACGAAACAAGAGTGGGTCTGGGCATCAACTGCTACCCCCTCCCCAGTGTTGGAGTAAATCTTGGCATTCGGAAAAAACAAACAATTCAAGCAAAATTATCTGGCCTGAAAACGTTCTACCATGTATTTTATCATTCTACTCACAGTATTGGTTGTAATCCATGTTAAAATGCTTAATGGTAGTTTGGAACCCTATGTAGCTGTTTGGTAGTACTGGCAAAAATCGGCCTGCCCACGCCCCATCCCCCACCTCATCCTACGAAAACCGGGTGTTCGGACGCTTATGATTATGTATATATATTATAAAGAGTTATGGAAACCAAAATTCAAGAAAAAGAAACAAAAATGTAATGAAATATATATATATATATATATATATATATATATATATACTACTCAAAAGAATTTAAGGGTCAAAAATTTATAACCAAATAAGTTTCAGAGTGTATTACATTGATGATGTAAACTACACCAAAAATTTAATTTATTGTTCCATATTTACAAAAAACCCACAAATAAACGTCACTGTATACAAGAAAGTCACATGACATGCTGTCAAAGTTGAAGGTTGTCAAACATGGATTTTACATATTAGAACATTCGTTTAATAGTGTGTGAATCCACCCCTGGCGCGAATACACTCGACACATCGTTGCCTCATGCTGTTGATCAGACGTCTGAAGAACTCTTGGGGAATGGCCTGCCACTCTGCCATAAGAAGTTGACCCAGATCATGAAGGTTGGCCGGAGGGGCATGGTTATCCCGAACTCTCCTGCCTAATTCGTCCCAGGCGCTCTATTGGGGCCAAGTCAGGCGAATATGCTGGCCAATCCATCCAGGCGATACCTTGTTGTCTGAGAAAGTCCGTTACCACCCTGGCGCGGTGGGGTCTGGCATTGTCATCTTGCAGAACTTCCCCGCCGCCAATCTGCTGAAGGCCTGGGAGAACCAACGGCCGGCTAAATCTCATTCAGATAGCGGATTCCATTCAGATTGCCATCCACCACATAGATGGGGGTCCTGTGGTGGATAGAGATGCCGCACCACACCATGACGCTGCCACCACCGAACCGGTGACGTTGTCTAACGTTAACGTCAGCGAAGCGCTCCCCAGGACGTCTGTAGACACGAACCCGACCGTCGTTGAACTGGAGACTAAACCTGGACTCATCAGTGAACATCACTCGACCCCACTGAAGACGTTGCCACCGCAGATGAAGTGTGCACCAGTGACGTCTGGCCGTTCTGTGACGTGGTAGGAGTGGTGGTCGAACAGCCTGGCGACGGCAGCGTAGATTATTGGCTCTCAGACGATTGCGTATGGTTTGATCAGACACTCGAGTTCCAGTCGCAGTCCGCAGATTGTCACGTAATCGGCGTGCAGTGGTTGTGTGTTGACGTAGAGCCATATTGGTGATGTAGCGGTCCTCTCTATTTGTAGTGCTTCGGGGTCTTCCCGAACGTGGACGATTTCGAACAGAATTCGATGCTTGGTACCGTTGCCACAGTCGGCCAACGACACTCTGACTGACACCAAGTCTTAGAGCAACATTTCTTTGCGTATTGCCATCCTGAAGCCAAGCAATAGCCCTTCCTCGATCTTCGATAGTCAGATGACGTCGTACCATTGTCGAATTTGGAGTGTGCACCGTACACGAACGCAAGCTCCAATTATACAGAAATTCAGCATTGGGAACATGGAATACACATGCAAAGCGTGCAAATGAAGCGCTTTGTGAAAAAGCAAGTTATGGGCACTTAGCAGACCTTTCGCTTTCGCCCTAATTTACGTGCAAATGTAAGCATGTTTTCGCCATTAGAACTAGTCGACAGTGTCAATGACAGTGGATTTTAATTCATTTATGGGTTGCTTAGACCCACTTTCGTCAAAATGGAACAATGCTATGCGTGACATTATGGTCTAGCTAATATAATTGACATTCAGAAAATAATGTCGAAAATATCGTCTGACCCTTAAATTCTTTTGAGTAGTATATATATTTATAAGCAGTTCCCTTCATTAAAAAGCCCTGATATTCAAGATTACATGCAATAACTACATTAAACACAAGGTTAGACATGCAGTAATATAAATGTCTTGATATGTATGGATTCTTAAACTATGGGATATATATTGCCTTCTTGGATATTTGGGGCGGGATTTAGCTGGGTCGGTTGAGGTTCGTTTGACGTGCTTGCATCACAGGATTGAACCACCTCGGTGGATCCATTCAACTAATTTGATTTTTCTCGTTCCAATCAGTACACCACAACGGGTCAAAGGCCGTGGTATGTGCTTTTTTGTCTGTGCGAAAGTGCATATAAAAGATCCCTTGCTGCATTAAGAAACATGTATCGGGTTACGTCTGATGACTATGTATCAGAATTACCAACTATTTAACATCCAATAGCAGATTAATTAATCAATGTACTCTAGTGGTGTCGTTAAAACAATTTTAACTTTACCAAACTTATCTCGGATATTTTGGTGATGAGCCGAGTTGGATTTGAAAAGGCACCTTCTGCATGAATTCAGAGAAATAGTGCAATGTTTAAAAAGAGCATATTTGCAATATTCATTTGTACACTAGCATGCTTTCCTTATCAAAGTTTCGTGTGGGTTTTTTTTTCTTTTAAGAGTAATATTACAAACATGTTTTCATTCTCTATTATAATCGGCGATTAAGTAAATCAAATGATAAAATAAAGTTTTACAGTTCAGTAATGAAAAGCTATGATTATATTCGTGGTAATATAAATTTAGTTTTTGTAAAACTGGAGCTAAAACTGCAGGGGTCTTGTTAAAAGAACTGCAAAAAAGCTAAAGTTTGTGTTTTTCTTTAACGACACTACTAGAGCACATTTATGTAGGCCTCTTAATAATCAGATAATGGATTGCAAACATTTTATACAGGTAGTATTGACATATTTTCTTAGGCCTACTCGTTATACATTGTTCCATTAGTAACAAGGGTCTTTTATATGCACCATCCCACAAACAGGATAGCACAAACCACAGCCTTTGATATACCAGTCGTGGTGGACCGGCTGGAACGAGAAATAGCCCGAACGGCCCATCGATGGGAGTCGATCCTAGCGACACCGACAAGTATGCAAGCTAACATACGTCAATGAAGACATATTTTCTCTCTTCTCTTTTTTTTTTTTTACTGACCAGGTCGTACTTTTGGTTATCAAGTGATTATTAGCCTAGGTTAATGATTTCTGAAGTATGATTTAATTTGCGAATAGTTTCCACAAAGACTCCACATGAAACTTGATTCTTTGGACACTCACCTCCAAACAACTGTGCGGTGCTCTTGGTCGCAGAAGGAAATTACAACAAAAGTACAAAATGGCGCTGGCAGAAGTATGTGGTTACCAGGATCGATCCTTTCAGAGAAGTTTTGGGGGTTTGAGTACATCATCAGTGCACGCCTCTCTCGTGGATGATGCTCTGTTTAGTTCCCAAAACTTGATGATTCCATATTCTCTACCAGTAATTATATTTTTGCTTTGAGTAGCCATTTATCAATTTTATGTTGGTCATATTCATTCTTGCTATGTCATGATTCATTCATTTTTATTTTTATGCTTCTATAATAAAATTAATAAATGTATATCGAAAAATTTATGGTTGAAGCATACTATCCTGGCACACCTTAGCTATATACGCTGTCTGTCCAGGATATAGGTTAATTGTTAGCAAGGAAATAAATAGTTCACCAAGGTAAACATCTACGGTCCGTTTTTTTACATTTTGACATTATTGGACCCGATGTTTACAACTTGAACAGCAAAAACAAGCGTGCAGTTTCCGCCCAGATTTCAGGCGGAATCGATACAACCATGGAATTAATTATTTCGTGGCGAAATATGAGATGTACCAATAAATATAAACACTTACTGTATAAAGAAAACTTCCCGAGTCACGTTTTACGCATAAATAGACAGTTTGTCCAAATAGTAATCCTGCATTAATCCAATTTTCAGTTACGAACAAAATCTCGAATATTCCCGCCGGCCATTGTGAGCATATTTAAAATGTGATTGAAAACTGTTGGTGGAATCGGATTATTTTTATTATTATTCGTCTCGGGTTCACGAGTTTATTCCACGATATTTTATGGAATATCACGTTTTATAATAATAAATAAATAAACTTAATTAATGAATAATATTGTTTAAAAATCAATTAATTGATAATAAATTAATAATAACAATTAAATTTAACTGAATAAAACTCCTAAAATAACTAATGACCAGTAATTATAGCTAAAAAAAAGAAATGAAATTAAAACAAAAAAGAAGAGAAAAAAAAGAGAAAAAAACCTTTGAAACATATGTAAGCAATGGCCTGTAATAATAATATTTAAAAACAATTACTAAAGGAAATAATAATTTTGGAAAAAGTAAATAAATGAAGGCCTTAAAATAAGTAATGACCTGTACTAACAATCATTATTTTTTTTAATAATAATAAAAAAGAATAATACACCCCAAAACTTTAATGTGATAATATTATTAATAATGCATATAATGCAACCCACACAAAGCACATATGTAGAAACAAAAATAACAAAATAAATAAATTTAATAATCAATTCCATTCAGTTCTGCAGTATTTCTTTTTACTGGGTGTACGTAAAATGTTTGATACGAATAATTCTCGTTCCGCAAAATTTTCATTCCGCATTTTCGATGTGCCAGGATAAAAATAGCTTTCAAATGTTTAAATGTGTCATCTTCAAACATCTAATCCTGGAAAGATTACCAAAGGTATTGTACTTAATATTTTTGTCTAAAATTTATTAAAATATGTTGTTGTACGTGTTGAGGCTCTTAAATAAAGCACATATGCCTGATTTTATTAAATCGTGATTGCAAATGGAAAATTCGATCCAATGGATAAACTTTACGGCACAGCAATAAACATCACATTAATAAATATCGTGCCGGAGACGTTTATCTTGATGAACTAGGAAATAAAAAGGTACTGTTGTAGCTTTACACATCCATTCCAGAATCCATGAATAGCTGCAGGCTTTTTCCAGGGAGAGGTTTAAAACAAAGAAAACACATTACTGGCGGGGAGGGGGGCATATGCCCCCTCCCCCCCTCAGATATTTTGCTTTATAATAGTGTAAAAGTGTGTAAATATAAACGTGTGCCCACCCACTTGTTGGCACCTTCCTACGCCATTGGACATGAGAGAATACAATGTTTGTTCCTGAAAGAAAACCATATATTATATAATAATAATACGGCGGGCATATATATGTTACAACGAGTGTGTTTTCAATCATATATCACAAGCAAAAGTGAGTAATGTACAATTGAAAACACACAAGTTGTAATATAAATGATCTTGTTTGGAACAAGTATAATTTTGTGAAAAACCGTGAACTGGGCTACCCCATAAACAGGTCTATTTACATTTGACTTGTTTTTAATGAATCTGCATACAATTGAACCCTGACATCAAAATACTTTTGTTGAATTAAGAAAACCTTCTCCAAAAAAATGTGCACAAATGAGAAAAAGAAAAGTAGATGCTAAACACATTTTTATACATAGAGAAATGTATACATGACCACCATTTTTCACTGTGTGTACTATATTAAATGGTGTGTAATATTAAACAAACCTAAATAAACAACAGTTTCACACCGCTGTTATTGTCAAAGTCTTGTCTGCTTCGCAGATTCATTGTGTTAGAGTTTTGGTGGCGTCATTCTTGAAAACAGTACCCCGGTTTACCGGAGTAGCTGAAGAATGTCAACTAGACTACAACATGCATTTAATCTCTTCACACTGTAAATCAGGAAATGTTAGCAAATTTGGCGAGGTCATACAAGATGCTAATATTTCATGATGCTGAATTTAAAGACCGACAGACTGTTCCAAAAAGCTTTTGTTTGATTGTATTGTCTGTGATTAACTGAACTCGCAACAATGGTTTCATGCTATTAATTAAACCTAAAGGATAGCAAACAACAATAGTAAGTTAACCTGCACATTACTGCAGTTTTCTTCTAAATTCAAGATGTCTGTAAGCTGCATAACTTCAAGATTCGTCAAAAACATTATTTCAGCTGATCCTACAACTTAAGTTTATGATTTTTTAGTTTCTGATATGATAAAATCGCTAAAGTTCTATGTCACTAATATGTCACTTATTTAGATTTTACTAAATTTTAAGATTGCTAATATTTTATGATTTACAGTATTTTATTTTAAAAAAAAGTTGTAAACAAATAAATATGATTTGGTTTTCAATCTTCAAGTAATTATTTTAAAGTATACATGGTCATGAATATTCACAAAGATGGCCGAATGCTTGGCTACATGTAGCTGATGGGTCAAACAAATTATGGTGCCCCAATAGTGTTCGAGCCAATAAGATTCTACTATATATTTTTTCGTATTGCAGGCAAATACAAATATGACGGGCAACAGCAATACAGATCCAAAAATTCATTTTGATCATGGCACAACAACCCTGGCCTTCACATTCCATCATGGTGTTATTGTGGCGGTCGACTCACGAGCTTCTGCAGGAAACTTTATTGGTAAGAACTCTGCATTGTAATTTGTCATATGTATCAAACTGACTGTTATCACAGAAGAGTTTTTTGGGTTACATTTCAGTTTGTACCATGGTCATTATATGTGTACATGCAATTTTGAAAAGCAATATTTGTAATTATCCAGTGTTTGAGGAGCTAGAGGTTTTATGCCACCATATACATGTTTTTGAAACGGAATAAGATGTTGATAAAAGTATCCCTTCATGTACACTTTGAGGAAAAAATGGTTAGCAAAAAGTGTCCTTGTATGCTTGTGAAAAACTTGACGTGTGCATACAGGGGTTCTAGAATATGGTGGCCTGAGGCCAATGATTTTTTCGACTCTGGCCACCAAATAATTATATAATTATAAGTAAATAATAAAATTAATTTTAAAAATATCCCAAGATTACAATCGTAGCCATAACAGAAAAATAAAAGAAACGGATCTACATGTACAAGTCACTTCTTTTGATTTGCTTTTGCGTGTGTCATTCCACTAAATAATATTGGCTATCCATGACATTAATATAGCCTATCGACAATTGAAATTGGATTTTCAAGTTCAGTGGCCCCATGAAAGTGATTTTTTTTTAAATTCTAGAATCCCTGGTTAAAACCTGCATAATTTTCTTGAACTTGGTGACTATTAATGATATTACACAGGACTGATACAAACGTTTGAGCTTATTAAAGACTTTTTCACCCTGGATATTATTTTGATTAAATGTTTCCAATTTTGAACATTGTGAATATTAATTCTGCAGGATTTTGAATGATATTTATGTAACACTTTTGAGTTTTCTGCATACCACATTTTGACTATCATTATGAATTAAATACAGTTTGCTATTAAAGGCAGTATGTATAACTGTAGGAATGGGCAGCTGACTGATATGGCTAGCAGCATTTGTCAAGATGAATTTCTCGCTCCAGCCAGTGCACCACGACTGGTATATCAAAAGTTGTGACCCCAACGTATGTGTTATCCTGTCTGTGGGATGGTGCATATAAAAGATCCCTTGCTGCTAATCGAAAAGTGTAGCCCATGACGTGGCGACAGCAGGTTTCCTCTCAATATCTGTGACAGTGTGGTCCTTAACCATATGTCCAACACCATATAACCGTAAATAAAATGTGTTGTGTGTGTCGTTAAATATAACATTTCCTTCCTTGTCAAGATGAGCCCTGTATCATGACCTGTACAGGCCCTTAGGAATGATATTAGTATCTGGAGAGGGGTAACAGTCTCTATTGGGGGTGGGGCACAAGCCAATCTAATTAAAATTAGCTCCACTATTACATGTGGATCTAACACCAGCCAGTTGGAGCTCATGTCCACCAATCAAAACCTTACTTGCAGAATCCTGCCAGTGATTTAAAAATAATTTGAAAACATTCCGAATTATCCTGAGGGTATACGACATGTTTCGTGTGATTTACGAATGCCTTAAAACATGTTTTATTTTATAAAATAAATAATTTTTAATGTAAAATTGAAGACTGATAACTCATCCCGTACATATTGGTATGGTTCGCTGTACTGCTGCCACTAATATAGACTCGCCTGATATTTTTAGAATTTGTATGCTCCGAAATAACGTTATAAAAGACGAAGTGTGATTGGTCAATATTTAAATTATTATTTACAGACGAAATGTTACCTGGACATTGGGGACTACGCAGTGTTGTTAGCAATCTGATTAAAATTAGTTCTACTGGTCTAAATAAGGCATTCGTAATTCACATGAAACATATCGTATACCCTCAGGATAATTCGGAATGTTTTCAAATTATTTTTAAATCACTGGCAGGATTCTGCAAGTAAGGTTTTGATTGGTGGACATGAGCTCCAACTGGCTGGTGTCAGATCCACATGTAATAGTGGAGCTAATTTTAATTAGATTGGGCACAAGCCATATTGTTATAATTATTTATTTAGAGCAGGCTAAAAACAAACATTTTTGTCCTCAAATTGAGGAGGGGAGGGTGCAGGGTTTTCATCGGAAAATAATATGAGGGTACTAAATTAAAACAAAACAGACCACAAGTATCCTTACTAGGTAGTAATGGTTTTGAAATTTTACACTGTATCTCATATATATATGCTTTGACAAATTTCAAACAGCAGTTCTCTATCATCTATCTAAAATTATACACATACATTGTATATCCATTAAAGGGACATTCCTGAGTTTGCTGCAATTTGTAAGATGTTATCAAACAACAGAGATTTTTTAACGATTGTGTAATTAAATATCAAATATATTTTTCTGCATAAAATTGTAGTGACTTTATATTAAACGCGTTTCTGATCGTTCTAATATTTGTTAAATTTCATTTTATTTCCTAAAAAATGTTTTTTCGTATGTACGAAATTATTTGAAGACAAAATCCAGTTTGGGCTTCATACAAATATTAAGACGGCCAAAACCACATTCAATATACAGACATTGATATTCTAAACAAGAAAATATATTTAATATGTAAGTGGAGGGGCGGGATGTAGCCCAGTGGTAAAGCGCTCGCCTGATGCGCGGTCGGTCTGGGATCGATCCCCGTCGGTGGGACCATTGGGCTATTTCTCATTCCAGCCAGTGCACCACAACTGGTATATCAAAGGCCGTGGTATGTGCTATTCTGTCTATGGGATGGCGCATATAAAAGATCCCTTGCTACTAATGGAAAAATGTAGCGGGTTTCCTCTCTATGACTGTCAAAATGACCAAATGTTTGACATCCAATAGCCGATGATTAATAAATCAATGTGCTCTAGTGGTGTCGTTAAACAAAAACAAACTAATATGTAAGTTTAATCGTAGAAATATTTTATTAGTCGGAAACATCTTACAATGCAGAAAACTCAGGAATGTCCCTTTAATTTCCGAGATTTTAGGGTACGTAATTTTACTGTCCATACTTTCTGGCAGAAACCCTGGAGGGGTGCACAGGCCCCCAATTCCTACAGGCCTGCTCTGATACTGAGAGGTTGTGTTGTTGAGTTACCCTGTGAATGCTATAATTGTTATTGAATCTTGATTTCAGCGTCTCAGACCGTGAAGAAGGTTATCGAGATCAACCCGTACCTGTTGGGGACGATGGCGGGAGGGGCAGCAGATTGCTCCTACTGGGAGAGGGTCTTGGCCAGACAATGCAGGTAAACACGCTGGGATTTATCATCTTGACCCCCCCCCCCCCCCCCCCCCCAAAACAAAAAACCCCAAACAACAACTCCAAAACACAAACCAAAAACCCCCAAACCCCTCTACAAAACAACAGAAAATCCCCCACAAAACATGTGTATTTTATAGACTTCAGGGAACATTTTGAGATGGCTTTTACATAAGCAGTGTTCAAAATAAGCATTTGTCCGTTTGTCTCGACAAGTGAAAATCTATTCAGACAAGCAAAGTGTGCCTCAGTGGTTGTCCACTGGACAAGTAAAAAAATTCAGTGCAGTTTCATTTTGAGCAATCACAAACATCATCCTGGTACTTGAATAAAATAATCCATTTATTTGGACAAGTGAAAATATTGGAGGACAAATAGATTTCTAGATGTATTTGTCCAGGGGACTAGTAAATGTTTTGCTTATTTCTATCACTGTGTAACATCTATTAAATATAAGAGATAGGTTGTTTGGTGATTTTTTTTTTAGCATTTGTACATGTATGTAAAAGTGAGATGTCACTAAATACATTGTAATACAATGTAGTAAAATGTTTTGTATAAATTGGGTAAATTATTATTTTTTTTATTTTTTTTCTTCAGAATTTATGAGCTGAGAAACAAGGAACGAATCTCAGTGGCTGCTGCATCCAAACTTCTTGCCAATATTGTTTACAATTACAAGGATATGGGTTTATCGATGGTGAGCTTTGATTTTTGATAATAGTTTTAATTGTTTTTATTGGCTGTCCTGGGTGATAGGAGAATTGAAATGGATATATATATATATTTATTTATTTATCATATAATATCTTACATTTTCAGTGCAATCAAAGTATGTGATATTTTTCAGATCACATACTTTAAGAATTTGATAACTTTGCAAATTAGATGTAAATTAGTCGAGGTCTCGGCACTAGGTTTATTGACATTTAAGCAAACGTACTTGGGTGACGCTCCACGATTGAGGTATGCATTCATAGTCATCAAATAAAAACATTTCAATGGCAATTTGACACTGAAAGCTGTTCAGCGTTCAGAAAACAAAAAACGTTAGGCATAACTTTATTTTGATGTAAGGACATCCAAAATGACGTCATTCGAGTTTGATGTCATTTCCAATCAAAAATACACCGCGCCATATATTCTTACGTAATTTGAATGTCTAGTAATGGCGGACTGGAATTAAAGTTCCGTGTACAGTTTACAAAAACATGTTGTGTAAAGCTTGAGCTTATATGATAAAGAGATTATTACCCTTGTGTATTTCGGTATCGTCATTATCATATATTAGGAATAAAAATAATGTATTATGCTCGTCAGAGGCTCACATAATACAATTTTTATTCCTAATATATGATACTGAAAAACACTCTGGTAATAACTTCTATATACACACACATTGTTATTCGAGTGCTTTATGAAACTTAAAGTAATGAGATAAAAGTAATTTATTATATTCTCTGAAGACACAATTGCATGGCACAATATTTCATTCAAACCATCGTTCTGACACAACTTTAAATTTACACAAACTGCCAGATAGATTATGTGATGAACAGTTACGTTCTTTGATTAAATGTTGCAAATTTCAGGATCACTGTAACGTATAGCAAAAAATCTATCTATTCCAGAAATGTTCTAGAATGGGTTTTTTGTTTGTTTTTTATTACACTTAATGTACAGCATATCATTAGTCAGATTGAAATATACTACTTCAAAGCAAAATCAGTGTTTAAAAGTCATGTAAACGTAAATCTATAAATGAAGAGCTATTCATTCACTAAAACAAAGTAAATGTAAGTTACGTGTAAAGTTGGACGTAAATATAAGAGTGCATCTGGTTACCACTAATGCTGCACGTAAGTCGTGTACATATAATAAATCAAGCAAGATCGCCGTTATTTACTATTATTTATGGAAAATGGCAGCATTTTCAATAACTAAAGCAGTTCGCGATGGCAAAAGCCCATGAATTGAACTCTTTTTTGTTTGTGGTCGATCAGATGTTTTCGACTGCCACATTTCTCCTGAGTTATCTTTTCCTTTTTAAGAATGCCCTAAAGTACCAAAACGCAGAATCCTCACCAATACCAAACTGCCATGGTTCGCGATGTTATTGTTAGCAGAGAGACGAATGAAATAGCGTTTTGCGCATTTGTTATTTTCCCGGTAGCCATTGTTTGTAATGTTTTGTTGGGTTTTTTTTTTTTTTCCTGTGAGAGTTAAATCATAGATTTACATCCAACTAAGTTACGTTTACGACCGTCTTTGTATAGACATTACCTGTCCTCAAACAAGTGCACCTCCCCCCCACGCAAGTGGTCTGGTCCGAACATCCCAACAGCCAATGGGATGGCCTAAATTCTTCTACTGCATACTGCTCTCTAGTTCCGGTCACATGACTGTAACTTCCTTCTTTTTCTCTTCGCTAAAGGGTCTGGACGTCCTTTTGCTTGGCTCTGTTTGGAGTCAACTTTTATAAGACCTTTGGTTTTGTATTAGTGTTTGGGTGAAATGTTTTTCACCTTCGTTTTCATTAGCTTTCGTATGTTCTTTTCGCGTATTTCACTTGACTTCCAAGCGTTTAATTACATGAAATGTTGTTTATATTGCCGGTTGTCGTGTCGGACGCCATTTGCAAAATGGCGTCTGTGTTGACTGGCTTTGTGTTTGGGTGAAATGTTTTTCACCTTAATTTTCGTTAGCTTTCGTTAGCTTTCATATGTCTTTCGCGTATTTCGCTTGACTTGCCAAGTGTTAATTACATGAAATGTTGTTATATCGCCGGTTGTCGTGTCGGACGCCATTTGCAAAATGGCGTCTTTATTTACCGGCTTTGTATTTGTGTTATGGTTGGTTTTTCTTTCTTTTCACAGATTGAAAAATTACTATTATCATATCTGATAATGTTCAGGCGACTAGTTCGAGCGTGTTACGCTGGAAGAAGTTAGCCGGCGGCGACCCAGGTTGTCGTGTTCGTGTGGCCTCACTTCTAGATGCGACCTTTGTGCGGGCTTGTCTGATGTCGAGTTCGCGGCTTACCTGAAGGTGGTGTCAGCGAGGACCAAGAAGGTGGAATCTTCGAGGACCAAGAAGGTGGAATCTTCGCCTTCGATTGCTGACTCCGTGGCGGAAGAGTTACGTTCAATTCTACCGACCATGCTGGAAGAAACAATGGCGTCAATGGCGACCTTACCTAAATCGGCGAGTTCGGGGTCAGGTCCGGTTCCAGTCCCCCTCTTCAGGGGGTGCGGCTTCTTCAGCTCCACCGTTACTTAAGACTTCGGATGACAGGCCTGCGGTCTCTACGCAGCCCTCTAAGAAGCCGGCTCATTCAGATAGACGCTCCACGGATTCCAAGGCTCACCGATCTTCGGCGGGGAAGTCCCCTTCGGCGCATCGGAGCCGGGACCGTAGCCGTTCCACATGACCTGTATGGCTCCCTACGGGTTCCATAGATCGTCAGCGCCAACCTTCAGTTGATGTGGCTTCCAAGGCCTCCGAGGGCTAGACGGGACCATCCACGGTCCGGTTTAACCAGCGGCTTCCATTACGGTACATCGATTGGCCTGTGCTCGAGTTCTACGAGACTTTGGTGATGAAGCGCCTGCGGCATCTGTCATTGAAGAGCCCGACTCTACGGACCATATGACTATGAGGGATTGCTTGGCGGCTGTCTACGACATGTTGCCGTCCTTGCCACATCCAACGACGATGTGGTCATCCGTTCCTTGGTATCCACACGGGACCGCCCACGGTCCGGTTCTCCGGTATCTCCATCGGGCCATGACCAGAGCGACTGGCCTGTTCACGGGTGCTACGTGACTTTCTGATGATGTATCGGTTCATGCGGTGCTGGAAGATCTGGATGCGGCGGACCACTTGTCACTGAGGGATTGTCTGGCTGTCATATCTGATATGCTACCGCCGCTGGCCCATCCACCGGTTTCAGCCAAGAAGGGTCCGGGTTCGATGATCGCCACGGAGGTTCCACCGGCAGATATCGGCATTCGATCGTTGGCTGCCACAGGCCCCCGTCGGTTTACACGGCTACCAGTAACTGGCCCGTGCGTATCGTTGTTCCAGCAAGCAGACGGAGCCCTGTAACGAATTGGAAAATTGCGTCATCGGCTCACCGTTCGGTACCGTCGTCCCGTGATCGATCGAAGTGGTGCAGTGTCCAGGGTTCCACCGGCTCCTGCCGGTCCGTGTACATCGTACCGTCCACACCAGTCGGGCAGCTGATTCGGCGTTCAGGGTTACACCGGCTCCTGACGGGACCGTCCACGGTCCGTGTTTCCGATGCAGCCAGTACATTGGATCGAAGTGCCTGTGCCAGGTTACTGACCGATTTTCCAGATGATGCGTCGGCACCTTCCGTTATAGAAGATCCGGACGCAGTGACCCACATGGCTGTGACTGTTTGTCTCGCTGCGGTGTATATGCTTTCGTCACTTCACAGTCCACTCGCACCATTCTAGAAGGTTTCCGTTTGAGGACTGATCCGATGTCGGTTTACTTGAGTAGACTTCGTTTGTGCCGTTCCCCATTCGTCACAACGAACGTATCCCGTCTTCAACCTATCCTTCAACGGTGTGACGCCGGCCTTGGATGACGCTGTTTCCGGCGGGACCAGACGTCTTCCTAGAACTTACAGATTGGCACGTCCTGTCGATGGCTTCAGTTCAGCGTACATGTTGTACATGGCGACCATAACTCCTCATGTGCAGGATGCCAGAGGATATGCCTTGTTCTAGCCGTCGACTTTGATGTTGGTCTACCTTATATCTTCCGTGACGTCGATGTGCACTACGATTGCACACTATCGTCAACCGACTTGCCTGAAGCGATCCATTCTTGACTTTCAGCACAAGCCGGTAATCTTGGCAGACCTGTGGTCTACATACGGCTCTTTGCCGTGAAGGGGTCGACGTTACAAGCGTTCCGGGTTGGTGACGAAGAAAGTCTACTGGTCCGGTCACTTGTGTTGAGATCCCGTGCACCGATATTCTCTTGTTCGAGGAAGGTTCAGCGACATTCGGCAGATCGTTCTCTATATCCGGTGGCGATGCAAGACAGTCGCTACTTCCGCTGGTTCCGGAAGTTATCCAGTTGCCATCACGTGGTACGGGGGTTTTACCGTCACCGTTTTCCTATGGTTCATTGCGGCTTATCAACTCACTGACGTTTACTGTTGTTACCGCCAGAGTTCGTGACCGATGCTGTCTAGATGGTCTCTGCTGCTGTTTCGCACCGGGTGGTGTGACGGCCGTGGATTTTAGCCGGTTGCTGTTTTGCGTTGCTTCACTTCCAGGTATATCGGGCATGTAGCGTAGCGAGTTGCTACGCTGTCTTGGCTCTTGCCTGTATCACGGGGTCGCTGTTTCCGATGTCTTGATTCCTGAATCACTCTATTACTGTTTCATGAAGTATCATTGCAAGAGTAATTTTGACGTCGGCGCAACATTTTATGCTTAGAGGTCGCGGTATCCAGTTTGTTTCTGAATCCATGCATTCAGTACAATAACGCAGATTTGCTGATCCGGTTACCAGTCGCCTTGCAGTCCCAGTCCCTGTTGGTGGCTGTGGTTTCCAGATGAAGCCGATCTACACATCAACCTGTTGGAGATGTTGTCAGTTACGTCATCTTTCATTGGCGAGAGATGCTGTCAGGCGCCTCTCTCATGGTAGCCACAGACAGTACTACCGCGGTGGCTTATATCAACCGTCAGGGCGGAACCCACTCCAGCAGTCTGCTGCAGTTGACTTATCGTCTCTACAAGCTGGTTGACGAGATTCCGTTGCAACTTCGGGCTCGCCATATTCCAGGGGTTTCCAATGTACTAGTCGACACACTGTCTCGGCCGTCGTCTCCACAGCCGACGGAATGGATGCTCCATCCCGAAGCGTTTCGATGGGTGTGCGACAGACTTTGGACACCAAACATCGATCTCTTCGCCACACGATTCAACCATCAGCTGAGGGTTTACGTGTCTCCGGTGCTGGATCCCGAAGCTCTGGATCTCGACGCCTTGGCCATCAGCTGGGAACAGATGGACGCGTACGCTTTTCCTCCACGAATCCTCCTTCCAAGGGTGCTTCAGAGGTTTCAGCTGTACCATTGTCGCCTGTTACTCATTGCTCCAATGTGGCCATCCAGGATGTGGTATCCAGATCTAATACGTCTTGCCGATCCACATCCTTTACCGCTGCCAGACTGGGATCATCTGTTGCTGCATCCCACGTCAAGACTATACCATCCACGTCCGCAGTTGTTCCAACTGCACGCGTGGACTTTATCGCCAAGAGTTTGAGAAAGAAAGGTTTTTCTTCACAGTCTACGGCGGCCATTTTGAAAGCGCACAGATCATCTACTACTAACGTCAGATGGCTTTGCTTTCACCGAGGGTGTTTCCGGCAAAACCTCAAACCTCAGACGATCCAGATACTTCGTCTTGCTGGGTTTTTTGGCTGTATCTGCGGACCACTTTACGATTAAAGGGGTCTACCATCGCTGGGTACGTTTCGGTCATCGCTACTGTTCGTGATGTCGCTACTGGAACGAAGTTATCGGGTATTCCTGAGATCCATAAGATGATCAAAGGGTTTCGCCTTGATGATCAAGTACACCGGTTTCGGCCACCAAGATGGGACCTGAATCTGGTGTTACGAGCGTTATCGACCGCACCTTATGAGCCGATCGAATCCTCTTCCCTGCAAGACTTGATGCGGAAGACGGTGTTTTTACTCGGTTTTGCCACGGCTGCCCGTGTCTCAGAACTCCATGCTCTTGATGTAGACTTGGTACGTTTTCACCAAGATCGGCGTGCAGTCAACTTGGGGTTACTCATGAACTTTGTTGCAAAGAATCAGTTACCAGACCAAGCGCCTCGTTCGTATGTTGTGCAGGCCCTCTCCTCTATCGTTGGTCCGGCGGACGTTGAGGACTTGGCGTTGTGCCCTGTCAGAGCCCTGCACCAGTACATCGAGAGGACCAGATCTTTTCGACAACATCGCAAAAGACTTTTCCTTTCCTGTAACCAGAGTCGGTTGAGGGACCTTACCAAGAACACGGTGGCCACCTGGATCCGGTCTTCTATCCTGACCGCCTATCAGAAGGAGGGTTTACCTGCTCCGTCTGCTTCTAATCCGCATGAACTCCGTGCCTTGGCTGCCACGATGTCCCTGCACTGCAACACACCCATTCAGCACATTATCACTGGTTGGTTCTGGGCTACGGACTCCATCTTCGCCAACTATTATCTGAGGGATGTCACCACAGAAGACGTTGAGGGGTTCCATCATCTGGGTCCGGTTGTTGCTGCACAGACTCTGTTGAATACAAGCCGTCCTCGTCGCCGTTGATGTCTGTCTGATTCTGGGCTGCATACCGAGATGTCCATCGAATAGACAGATGAGGATTGCTTAGACTTTTGTTCTTTTGCACAGTTCACGTACTGGTGCCGGAACTTTTGTCTCGATAACCTTTACCCTGCACTGCATGTGGTTATTGGTTGTCGTTATTGAACTAACAGATCTTTGGTGTACTAGACAGAAAACACTCGGGGGTCTTGTTTTGTTCAATGTTCTGACGGATGCACCTCATTAGGTTGTCGCTTGTTATTGAAAAACTATAACACTTCAATACGTGAGGGTTACCTAACACCTGCATCCCTGGTGGCTACGTCTTCCCACCCTGTCAGAACCAGCATGAGATGTGGCTTCCGCCTCCTGGTCCATGTGTTCTAGGAGCCGTACCTGCCACTGCTGACGGATGCCACCATTCTGGTTGTTGTTACTAACATCACCTGCATTGGTCTGTGACGGGCATCCCTAGGATGAGGGCTTACCAAGGTTGGCCTTATTCTTCCACTAGTCAGCCTCTTTCCGGTTGGGGAGTTATCACAAGCATCTACGGATCTCGGCACCCACCACCATCTGTTGAATGCTGCACTTGTTTGAGGACAGGTAATGTCTATAGAAATGGAGAAAACTTGAGTGTTTTCTCTTTTATAGATACATTACCTGTCCTCAAGATTCATCCCGCCCGGGCCTCCCCGCTTCCTGTTCTCCGTGCGATGCGCTCAGGGAAAAAGAAGGAAGTTACAGTCATGTGACCGGAACTAGAGAGCAGTATGCAGTAGAAGAATTTAGGCCATCCCATTGGCTGTTGGGATGTTCGGACCAGACCACTTGCGTGGGGGGGAGGTGCACTTGTTTGATGACAGGTAATGTATCTATAAAAGAGAAAACACTCAAGTTTTCTCCATTCTCCAATCTACAGCAGGTGTAAGTGCTAGTTGTAGACAACTTTACATTTTTTCGTGAATATGGGTTCAGAACTCTAATACTATTGTGCAAGTTCTGCAAATTTAAAGGATGGCAAGAAAATATTTAGTTCATGTGCAAATGATATGTGACATTCTATTACAATTACTTAGTATTTTCTTTATGTGTGGAAAAAAGAAAGAAGTGTTTTATTTAACGACGCACTCAGCACATTTTATTTACGGTTATATGGCGTCAGACATATGGTTAAGGACCACAGATTTTGAGAGGAAACCCGCTGTCGCCATTACATGGGCTACTCTTCCGATTAGCAGCAAGGGATCTTTTATTTGCGCTTCCCACAGGCAGGATAGCACAAACCATGGCCTTTGTTGAACCAGTTATGGATCACTGGTCGGTGCAAGTGGTTTACACCTATCCATTGAGCCTTGCGGAGCACTCACTCAGGGTTTGGAGTCGGTATCTGGATTAAAAATCCCATGCCTCGACTGGGATCCGAACCCAGTACCTACCAGCCTGTAGACCGATGGCCTGCCACGACGCCACCGAGGCCGGTTTATGTGTGGAATGAAACTGTTAGAAATAAATAAATCTTTTAAAATTTTGACTACAAAATATTTGTGGAAAAAACACAAGCTCCCAATAAACAACAATTTACGTCTCATATCTTCCTTATGTAATAGTTTTATAGACAAAAAATGACAACTCAAAACAAAGTTGAGTTCTTCAAATCACAATAATTATATATTTAATTGATTCTTTAATTAATTAGTCATTAATTCTTTGGTGCCAAGTAATGATACTTCATGAATAATAGAATTTCATTCCATTTTTCAACACTAGTCCAACCTATTATTACAGAATTAAATAAAAAACATTAAACTTTAAATTAAATTATTTTATTTCTTAAGACCTAGCTTAAATATCTTGTTAAAAGTTGTGACATTAAACCATGGTGTAGTTTATTTACATGCAAGAGAAGCCTAATTGAAAAATATGTTAATGATTTTATTTCTGTTTTTCAGGGAACTATGATCATTGGATTTGACAAACGGGTAAGTTGTACCATGACAAAGCATTTTCACATACCAAGTATATACTACAGGATTATATGTTACTTCTTTTAAGATTTATGAACGGAGTTAATCGTCCACAAATCATGGGTGTCAATTTTCATTTTTTTCAATATTTAAAATGTTTATTGCATTTGGTTGAAAATACTTGAAAATGGCTCTTATTTATGTATGGTGTAGAGTTTTAAGCATTTAAAGCAACAATTCAGCTTTTATTCTTAAATGAGTAAAAATCTTTTCAATATATATTTTTATGCCATATCTTTAATATTATGTTACATCAATAGAAATGTATCCTGACATCCAAAAGAAACCTTACAAGGCTTGAAATTGTATTATAGAAAACCAACAAATGGTATGGTAGGATATGAAAGTATTATGAAGTTCTACATCTAAACATCACAATTCACTTATTGATACATGCAAAGTGTTTGTACGGTGGTTTCTAAATTGGTTCTTTTCGATTAGCAACAATATTTGTAAAATTATTTTAAAAAATTGTATGTAAAGTTTCTTTTGGATGTCAATATATATACTCTTAGAGAGTTTTACCTGTGTATTTCAGGGGCCTGGTCTGTATTATGTAGACAGTGATGGCGAACGTCTGCCGGCAAACCTGTTGTCTGTTGGCTCAGGCTCTCTGCACGCGTATGGTGTGCTGGACACTGGTCACCGGTGGGACATGACCGACGAGGAGGCCTACGACCTCGCTAAGCGGTCCATCTACCACGCCACTCACAGAGACGCCTACAGCGGTGGAGTCATCAACCGTGAGTGAATTTCCATTTTGTGTTTTCCCTAGCATGTTTTAGCATGGCATGGCACCAGGCCTCAATAGTCTAGCACCATCTTGCCATTATCAGTACCATGCTGCCCTGAGATCAAACAAGCCTTTTTCAACAATTAATTCAAAAATTGTCTTTATAAGACACAGGGGCAAGACGTAGCCCAGTGGTAAAGTACTCAATTGATGCACGGTTGGTCTGGGGTTGATCCCCATCAGTGGGCCCATTGGGCTATTTCTCGTTCTAGCCAGTATATCAAAGGCCATGGTATGTGCTATCGTGTTTGTGGGATAGTGCATATAAAAGATCCCTTGCTACTAACGGAAAAATGTAGTGGGTTTCCTCTCTAAGACCAGATGTCAGAATTACCAAATGTTTGACATACAATAGCGGATGATTAATAAATCAATGTGCTCTTGTGGTGTTTTTTTAACTTTCCAAAATGTATTATTAATAAAGAAAACATGCCTGTTGTATACGAGTTATGGTCGGTGGTGTCGTGGTTAGGCCATCGGACATAAGGTGGGTTTTAACGACTCAATGGGTGTAAGTCCACTACACCCTCTTCTCTCTCACTAACCTCTAACAACTAACAAGTTACAACTAACCCACTGTCCTGGACAAACAGCCCAGATAGCTGAGGTGTGTGCCCAGGACAGTGTGCTTGAACCTTAATTGGATATAAGCACGGAAATAATTTCAAAGAAAGAAAAGGGGACATATATTGCATCAGCCTCGGTGGTGTCGTGGTTAAGCCGTCAGACATAAAACTGGTAGGTACTGGGTTCGCAACCAGGTACCGGCTCTCAACCAGAGCAAATTTTAACAGCTCATTGGGTAGGTGTAAGACCACTACACCCTCTTCTCTTTCACTAACCATTAACAACTAACACACTGTCTGGACAGATGGCCCAGATAGCTGAGGTGTCTTCCCAGGACAGCGTGCTTCAACCTTAATTGGATATAAGCATGAAAATAAGTTGAAATGAAATGAAATATTGCTTTAGCTGTTCTCTCTCCGAATGCTTGTTTGTTGTGTATTTCAGTATACCACATGAAGGACACAGGCTGGGTGAAGATATCCCAGACGGATGTTTGCGAGTTTCACTACATGATACAGGACGAGAAGAAAGCTGGAAAGTGATGACTGGAAAGTGATGACGTTTTCATTATTAGACCTCGGACTGAGTTACTGTGTCAGCATTGTTAAATCATTCATCAACTGTGCGACAGTTTTCTAGACAATTATTTAATGTTCATTGCTATCTAAAATACCTAGCACTCATTAAATAAATTATCATTATTATGGGTTTTTGCCTTTGTTTTATTTCTGCTGGTATAATCTGTGGGAAATTTGTGTTTTGAGTTATACACTATTTCAGACATATGATGATTGATCAGGCACATCTCTAATGATGGAGGGGGTGCAAAAGTCGTAGTGGAGGATGGGGCACAAGCCAGATTTTTATCTTTACTTACACAGAGTCAGTGGCGTAGCGGGGGGTGGGTGGGGTGCAATTGGCCCCACAACCAGGTTGTTTTTTTTTTTTTTTTTTTTTTTTTGGACCGGCCTCGGTGGCGTCGTGGCAGGCCATCGGTCTACAGGCTGGTAGGTACTGGGTTCGGATCCCAGTCGAGGCATGGGGTTTTTAATCCAGATACCAACTCCAAACCCTGAGTGAGTGCTCCGCAAGGCTCAATGGGTAGGTGTAAACCACTTGCACCGACCAGTGATCCATGACTGGTTCAACAAAGGCCATGGTTTGTGCTATCCTGCCTATGGGAAGCGCAAATAAAAGATCCCTTGCTGCTAATCGGAAGAGTAGCCCATGCAGTGGCGACAGCGGGTTTCCTCTCAAAATCTGTGTGGTCCTTAACCATATGTCTGACGCCATATAACCGTAAATAAAATGTGTTGAGTGCGTCGTTAAATAAAACATTTCTTTCTTTTCTTTTTTTCACTATTAAATTTTATAAAATCATACATACATAGTGTGGGTTGGGCCCCCCTCCACTCCTCCAATATTAAATCCTGGCAATGCCAGTGCTGGCAGCATGTTTCCTACTCTCATTATCTACATGGGGCCCTAACCATGTCTGAGCAATGTAACCGTAGATAAAATATATTGAGTATGTCATTAAACAATTTTAATCTTTCTTGGTCTTGATAGTCACCTATTGCTGTCACATAAGCAATGTGTTATTTTTGTACACTATTAGTTCATGAAGATAAATGTCTGACGAAATTGCGTAAAAACCCCCAGAATACCATCAAAAGTGTTGACCCTAATCGTGTATTGTGATCTATTTCGAGCTTATGGAGGCCACGAAATATTTACTTTCTGCCTATCTTCACTTTGAATTACAGAAAAGAAATCTGACCTATGTTTTTCAAAAGTTCGCTGTCATTATTATCTGCCCTTATTGACGAAAAATCAAACTTGTAACAGTATTGTATGCTACGTTTATCTTGATAAACTATGACGGAATATATCACAGCTTTTGGTATATACTAGTAATTCATGGGGCTTTTATTGTGGAAGTTGATGGATAAAGAAACAACCAATTGCATCATGCAATGTGGAATGGCCACAGATCATAGTTATCTTCCCATTTGGTTGGCTAAAATCTAGAAATAAATCCGCACAAGTAGTCTACTGTTTGACTAATTTTATGGTAGACGGCTGTATATTGGCAATTATTAGACTGAAGTTCGTAGGGGAGAGTATGTAGTTTGCAAACGTGTAACATGTTTACATTGAAGACTTCTTTGTGGTAATTCCAGCAGTCAACAGTGCATGTGCTCTGACTAGGTTTAGTGGGTGTATTTGTTTAAACCCATATCCTGGGATAATGATCTTGGCCCCGTTCCACGAAGCGATCTTAGCCCTAAGTGCATAACTACCCTATGCACTTAAGGTGATGTTAGTGGAACGGAGCCCTGGGCCCCGTTCCACGAAACGGTCTTAACCCTAAGATCAACCTAAGTGCATGAGGGTAGCTATGCGCTTACGGTAATATTAGGGCAAAGATCGCTTCGTGGAACGGGGCCCTGAACCGCATATGTTGTTCTGAGGCACGCAAAAACACCCCACCCAACAACCACCAACCATCCACAGGCCTACGTATACTAATAAAAGTGCTATAGCCACTAATAACTAAAAACGATAAATGGACGTGTTTCAAGGGGAACAACTTATGAGAATATAGTTTCTCATTGGACATCATTTAGCTCCCCTACTAGATCACCACGATATACACTCGACAAAATAAATTAAGTATACTCATTGCTACTATATTTAGAACGGGCAACCTCCAGAAAAGTATGGAAACATTTAAGAGCCAAACACAATGGCATGGACATGATGCAGATAGAGCAAAAATTGCAACCCAAGTATATTTACCTTCATATATGTTAGTGCATTTCTTTATTTCTTCCAAATAGTTAAGTACCGCGATATCGTGGTACTCCAGTATACCAGTAAACCTTTTGGTCAGTTTGTTTTTAAATACTATTATAAGTTTGCAAGTTTAGATCACGGTTGATTTCTGAATGTTTGAGTAAATGGTGAACAAAAATGTAAGCTTTGTTAAACCAAAAACAAATGTATTTTATACCATTTGAATGTAGTTTTCACAGATTATTATAATTATTTATTTATTTATTTATTTTATGGGGTGGGGGGGGGGGGGTTTGTTTGTTTGCTTATATATATTTATTTATTGTTTATTTTTGGCTTTAGTTATTGTACTAGATATTGATTTAGCAATTGAAAAAACCCCTGACATACAATATATTTTATTCGTACGAGCCGGTATGACTGTGCATACAATAACACACACACACACACACACACACACACACACACACACACACACACACACACACACACAGATATATATATATATATATATATATATATATATATATATATATATATATATATATATATCCGAAAATTGTCATCTAAAAGATAACTATTTTAATATCGAATGCTGTGAAATCACATTTGATATAGTCCAAAGAAACGTTTCCCATGGAGAACTCCCCAGCAGTCCATTTATACGCCTTTTCTTCAAATATTCTTTCATATGTCTGCATATCTGTAGATTTCGATGAAAGTGTCTACACTTTAATCAAGATAACACATTGATTTCTATTTGCTCTCTTCAGACAGGGATTTCAACTCCAGTACGTTATTAACTTTCAAGTGTGTATTACGTTTTATACTGTATGTAATATTCTGTTCTTTCATAGCTAAAGGGGGCCGGATCTAGCTAAGTCAGTAAAGATCGTTGGATTGTAGGATCGACCGCCATGGAGGGCGAGACGTAGCCCAGTGGTAAAGCGCTTGCTCGATGAGTGCTCGGTTAGGAATCGATTCCCGTCAGTTGGCCCATTGGGCTATTTCTCGCTCCAGCCAGTGCACCACGACTGGTACATCAAAGTTCGTAGTATGTGCTATCCTGTCTATGGGATGGTGCATATAAAAGATTCCTTGCTGCTAATCGAAAAGAGTAGCCCATGAAATGGCGACAGCAGGTTTACTCTCTCAATATCTGTGTGATCCTTAACCCTATGCCCGACGCCATATAACCGTAAATAAAATGTGTTGAGTGCATCGTTAAATAAAACATTTCCTTCGACCGCCATGGTGGGACAGTTACGGTCCCAGCCAAAAAACAAAAAACCAGAATTACCTATGGGGGAAGAATTCATAGCAATTGTCTGCGAACTATTGTACATGATATATCTATCCTAATTTTCTTGACAATGTTTCATTTTGTATTAGCTGGACAATGTCATATGGTTTGTATAGACTAATTGAATAAATGGCTCACAGAATATATTACACAATGCTGTGATAGCGTAACAGTTAATGCAGATAGAAAATCATTACGTTATTTCAGATTACTTTACTGTTAATTTACACGAATGCCCGGAATACAGTCATCAGTCAGCCACGGCGGAGCAAGGGAGGGGGTTGTGGGGGTTCTAGCCCCCCCCCCCCCCCCCATAATTTTGAACAAAAAATATTGTTGATAGTAAATCTTAAGGCAGATATGAATTTTACTTGTAGAATGCAGGAAATTGCATTTCAGAACATCTAATTTTTAAAATGTTACGTTGGAGCGTATCCCCGAAACCCCTAGAAACTTTGCTTTGCACCCCGAGTCTCAGCCAGCACTCCCAATGTCTACTTTCTTCCACCGTGCCTGTTAATGGTAAATGGATTGTTGCTGAAATGATTATATGCTGGGTGAGGGTGGTAGGCAATATTTTCTAATACTTACCACCCATCTGGCCCTTATGAAGAACATCTAGTGACGAGGAAGAAGCGGGATTGTCTGTATAGTATTAGTAGTGGGAGATTCACAAACCAGATTTTATCTTTATTTGTATGGAGCAGGAAATGAAAAAAGAGCAACCTTTTTTTTAGTGGGGGGTGGGGGCAGAGGCCTCGCCGACTCTCCGGTTCCTACAGGTCTACTCATAAAATTAATTTTCACATTTGATCATTTATGAATGTCTCTAAACTTAGGATTTTTAGTTTTTTGTTTGTTTTGTTTTATAGGTTTTAAAACTGAAACATTTTTAATAAGAAACATTAGTGATGTTAAATCAAATATAAAATGTGTGTATTTAGTAAAGTAATTTATTTATTGCACAGAACGGGATAACAATGTGTTTACATTTTTACATTAGTTGAAGTTAATGCTATCGTTCGCAGAGGCGGATCCAGAAAATATTGCATTTAAAAGATACCTTGCTACTAATGGAAAAATGTAGCCGGTTTCCTCTATAGTTAAAGACTATATGTCAGAATTACCAAATATTTGACATCCAGTAGCGGGTGATTAATAAATCAATATGCTCTAGTGGTGTCGTTAAACAAAACAAACTTTTACTGTATATGAACAAAAGGAAATAACTCAAATACCATATAACATTAGCCCTTCATTTTAAATAACACCCTCAATCTTCTCATTTCACAAAAAGACTTAATATTACATTGCGAACCATTTATCTGACGAGTTGTTTCAAAACGAGCAAAAGCGAGCTGAATAGTTTTAAACGAGTTCCAAGATAAGTGGTATCTAACCGACACAAGAGTAGTATTATATTTTGTTTTTGTTCGGGCTTTTTGTTTTTGTTGTTGTTGTTGGTTTATTTTATTAAAATAAAATTTGTATTAACTATTCTTGGCGCATACATCATAAGTAGAAATTTGTTCGGTAGTGTTAAATTAATTGGATGGTTTAACTTTGGTTTCTAGATTATCACAATAAAACCCCCAGTTAAATGTCATTAAATCGAAGGCGGGACATAGATCAGTGGTAAAGCGCTCGCTTGGTGCGCGGTTGGTGTGGGATCGATCCCCGTCGGTCGACCCATTGGGCTATTTCTCGTCCAAGGCAGTGCACCACGACTGCTGTCCTGTATTTGGGATGGTGCATATTAAAGTTTCCTTGCTACTAATGGAAAAAAGGTAGCGGGTTTCCTCTCCAAGACTATATGCCAAAATTACCAACTATTTAACACCCTTACACTTCTCTACTCCAAATTTCATGAGTAGAAATTGGTTTTAGAAGTGTTAACTTCATTGGATGGTTTGGCTTTGGTGTCTAGGTTATCACAATAGAACAGTTAATTAGACTTCATTGGATGGTTTGGCTTTGGTGTCTAGGTTATCACAATAGAACAGTTAATTAGATGCCTTTCAATTGATCTTCAATATACATGTCTATGGTATATCGCCGTGTGAGAACACATATGGTGGGCTTTTTTCATTTGTTTTTTTCTTCTTTTTCGACATTTTGTATGTAAGGAAACTCAATTACGCAGTTATATTCACAGGGAGTAGCCTTTCCTAACATGTCTTTAATAGCGCTCATTGATGAATCCTGCTTGTCACTGCAAATTAACAAAAGCTTGGAGGTAATAAAATAATAAAGTCTAAACACCACTAATATGAGATTGTGCCTCCCGTGAGAAATCTACTCTATTTGTTACTGGATCAAGCAACTGAATATTATTTCGCCGGGGACAGAGCGCTTGCGTCCAGATAATGCTAGCTTGTTTAGCAAGTCTCCCATATCAGAACGGATTACTAGAGGGAGAGACAGATTAAAGTGATTATACTGGGTCATTTACACGCTCCAGTCAGACTTGGTTTCAGCTAGCAGAGACAGACAGAAACAAATATATCAATACATCTCGTACCATTTGAAGTAGTCTTGCCTTGAACTCCTATTTAAGGTTCAGACACGTCCATCCCATCCAATCGGCCTTGGTGGTGTCGTGGTTAAGCTATCAGGCATAAAGCTGGCAGGTACTGAGTTCGCAACCCGGTAGCGGCTCCCACCAAGAGCTAGTTTTAACGAGTCGGTGAGTAGGTGTAAGACCACTACACCCTCTTCTCTCTCACTAACCACAGCGTGCTTGAACTTTAATTGGATATAAATGAACTTCTATTAAAGCGACAGGCCCTTGTTTTTAAACACTACAGCGCATTTTTCACTACTAAAGCCATGTTTGATCATTTCAATTAGAAGTACTTATTATTATTTAGAATATTCATTTCTGTACATCTGGAGTGGTTCTGGTCATCCAGGTTTTTGTAATACCCAAAAATGCATTTTTCATAATTCTAGAAACGTTCGTCTGAGAACTAATGGTTATCTGGACAAGCTCTAGTTATTTTTAGACGGCATTTCCCCGTTTAAACATCACAGACTTTAGCGTCTCTCTGTTATAACCTTATCCAAATATATTGCAGTTTGTAGATTAATTAAACTTAGTGTCCATTTTCTCGGGCTGAAACTAGGTTCTGCTCCTTTAAAGGAACAGTCCTGAGTTAACAACCATTATAAAATGTTTTCCGACAAACAGAGCCTTCTCGGTGACGTAAAATACAAATTAAATACATTTTCTTATTTAGAATATCAGTGTCTGTATTTATAAGTGTTTGTTGTTGTCCTAATGCTTGTAGTAGCCCAAACCGGATTTTACCTTCCAATAATTTCATATGTACTAAAAAATATACATCACAAATTAAAGAAAAAAACATTGGTATACGCCGCAAATGCATTCGATATACAGACACTGGTATTCTAAACAAGAAAATGTATTTAGTATGAAATATATAGTAGTGGCCAACAAGGCTCTGTTATCGCAAACATCTTACAATGGCTGCAAGCTCAGGACAGCCCCTTTAAGGTTCACACGCGTCCATCCCATGCCCAATCTCGCGGTTTTGGACAAATGTGTATTGCCAAAATTTTCGTATTGCAATACATGAACCTGAATTGCGATATGTTCCACGATGTATTGCGAAGACCAATTCTCAATTATTACAATTTATAAAGTGCTCTTACTTCATGTACATTTTGTATAACTTAATACAATGATCCACTAGTAAATAAAGATTTGTTCCGAACACGCGAAGCTCATTGTTTTGTTTCTTAAACTGGCAGTTTTTGTTTGAAAATATAATACGTGTGCACTAACAGACGTACAAAATACGTTAGCGTAATATACTGGTACGCTAGAAAAATACAGCGATACGTATTGTTAAAAATTTATACTGCGGTATACCGGTAGACCGTTTATACCGCGCATCTCGATTATTTTATTTTAGTGTGACAATTTTGATATTTAAGTCAAAAAAAGGGAAAAGTGTGTGTGTGTGTGTGTGTGTGTGTGTGTGTGTGTGTGTGTAAAATTTAGAGCGCCTGTACAAAATAAACAATATTATGGCAAATATATAGTAATTTAGTATGGTGCAAAATTTATATCAGGCTATTTCCGAAAGAAAATTGTATTATAAAATTGAATGTATTTTTAAAGTAGTCTACACATACCAATGACGTGTACTGGAGCTGCCCAATCGAGCTACCCACACAATAGATTACGAGGCCTATCACTGGTCTATGGTAGTCATGTTCCGATGATCGAACACAATCACATTGATCGGTTGGGCTATACTGATGTGATGATCGATTTTTAAAAATCATAATCGATTGTCGTTGAAAATGTTGACAGCAATCCTTCCTGCACTGTAGATAACAGGAAAGTACATGGTTTGGGTTTGTTTTCAAGTGTACGTAAAGAAAATAGGTATTATAGGTAAACTTAGCGGTCTGTAGCTTGACTATTCCGGTGAACACAGCAACAAGTGCATAGTCCAAATAATTCAAATAATTCTTAAATTTGACATACGAAGAGATGAAATCTCATATTAAATCTCTCTATAGACCTACCAAACAAACCAATGATTATTACCTGCTGTCCAGTCAGGAACAGGTCATTATTTTCCGACCAAGGACTGGACACGACAGGCTGAACCAGCATATGCATAAGAGGTTCCGGCTGGTACCAATCTAATTAAAATTAGCTCCACTATTACATGTGGATCTAACAGCAGCCAGTTGGAATTCATGTCCACCAATCAAAACCTTACTTGCAGAATCATGCCAGTGATTAAAAAATAATTTGAAAACATTCCGAATTATCCTGAGGGTATACGACATGTTTCGTGTGAATTACGAATGCCTTACATGTTTTATTTTATAAAATAAATAATTTGTAATGTAAAACTGAAGACTGATTTAGTTTTTAGTTTTTTTAATTAATAAATAATTTGTAATGTAAAATTGAAGACTAATAACCCATCCCGTACGTATTGGTATGGTTCGCTGTACTGCGGCCACTAAAATAGACTCGCCTGATATTTTTAGAATGTGTATGCTCCCAAATATCGTTATAAAAGGCGAAGTGTGTTTTTTCGATATTTAAATTATTATTTACAGACAAAATGTTACTTGGACATTGAAGACTACGCAGTGTTGTTAGCAATCTGATTAAAATTAGTTCTACTGGTCTAAATAAGGCATTCGTAATTCACATGAAACATGTCGTATACCCTCAGGATAATTCGGAATGTTTTCAAATTATTTTCAAATCACTGGCATGATTCTGCAAGTAAGGTTTTGATTGGTGGACATGAGCTCCAACTGGCTGCTGTTAGATCCACATGTAATAGTGGAGCTAATTTTAATTAGATTGGGCTGGTACCTTCTTCCACGTGATCCTGTGGAGAAGCAGAACAGACGATCGAACTTGTCATCCAAGGCTGCATAAACCTACAGCAGCTGAGAGAGACTACCTGGTCAACTACAACAACCCTCCAGAAGAAGCTGTACGGCACAAGAAGTGATCTACAGAGAACAGTATCGTTCATAGTCACTGCTGGCCTCGACGTGTAGTCAACAAGCGAACAAAAAGAAGATTCTTAACTTCATATCATATTATTCTTACCGATTGTATAATCAAAAGCTGATGGGTTGGTGCAAAGCGATTATAACCGGTGATCGATTACGACATTCCAGCCGATTCTTAACACTAGTTTAGGGAACACTATTTACCGCAGATTGGCATGATTCTGCAAGTAAGGTTTTGATTGGTGGACATGAGCTCCAACTGGCTGGAGTTAGATCCACATGTAATAGTGGAGCTAATTTTAATTAGATTGACTATTTACATAGGCGTACGAGCTCTCATTTTTTTGTAGTAGGACAGGCTGATTTTGCCCGAATTAGACAAAAATACCCGAAACTGGATAGGGATGCAAACGAATCACTGTGCATTTTTATATGGATTACAACCAACATTGTGGGTTGAAGGAAATGTTTTATTTACGGTTATATGGCGTCAGGATTATAATGATAGAAATACATGGTGAAAAGGTTTCAGGCCAGCTCGATTTGCCGAAATTTGAGATTTACTCTGACCATTCGGAAAGGAGGGGGGGGGGGGGGCGGGGAAGCGGGCAGTTATGTTAGACGGCCTTCGAGTAGTCTTTGCAGCCCACTATATTGAATGAACGGCGAATATCAGATAGATATTTTGTGATCAGTAGTAACAAAGCTAAACACTGCGTGGAAAAAGTCGCCAATCAATGCATATATCAGCGGTATGATTTTCAGCTTTTAATAAATCTGATTGAATAGCTTCCTTTTTTCGTGTATAATAGTTTTTAGAAACTGACTGAATTTAAGCTAAAAAGAAGTAGAAGGAAATGTTTTTTTTTAACGACGCGCTCAACACATTTTATTTACGATTATATGGCGTCAGACATATGGTTAAGGACCACACAGATATTGAGAGAGGAAATCCGCTATCGTCACTTCATGGGCTACTCTTTTCGATTAGCAGCCAGGGATCTTTTATATGCACCATCTCACAGACAGGATAGTACATACCACGGCCTTTGTTACACCAGTTGTGGAGCACTAGCTGGAATGAGAAATAGCCCAAAGGGTCCACCAACGGGGATCGATCCTAGACCGACCGCACATCAAGCGAACGCTTTACCACTGGGCTACGTCCCGCCCCGAATTTAATCGAAAATGCGAAGACTTGTTTTAATTTATTTAACCAATTCACCCCAGAGTTATGGACACAGATATGTTGTAAGGATAGTTATTGAGAAAATAGTTGAAAAAGAAGAAGTTTGTTTTGTTTAACGACACCACTACAGCACATTGATTTATTAATCATCGGCTACTGGATGTCAACCATTTGGTAATTTTGACATATAGCCTTAGATATGAAACCCGCTACATTTTTTCATTAGTAGCTATGGATCACCATCCCACAGACAGGCTAGCACATACCACGTCCTTTGGTATACCAGTTGTGGTGCACTGGCTAGAACGAGAAATACCCCAATGGGCCACCGGCGGGGATCGATCTTAGACCGATCGCGCATTAAGAGAGCGCTTTACCACCGGGCTACGTCTCGCCCCTAGTTGTATTGCGAGACATAGTGATGTGCTAACGATCGATTATAATCGAACATCGATCGGTTGAGCTCCACCGATGTGATGATCGATACTCGATTGTCGCGGCAAATGTTAACTGTAATTGTTGCCTTGCTTAGATGATGAGATTGATGTAAATATGTTGGGGATGGTCATTGTTTTCAGGTGTATATGCTAACACCACAGACAAGAAAGCACATACCACGGCCTTTGACCAGTTGTGGTGCACTGCTTGGAACGAGAGAAACACCCAATCAGTTGAATGGATCCACCGGGGTGGTTTATTTACATCGTGTGCATTCTCCACAGCTACTATAATATTATAATCAATGGTTGACATACAATAGCCGATGATGAATAAATCAATGTGCTTTATGTACGTCACCATTGTTTATTTGTGTGCACATTGCACTGATGAATAAATCAATGTGCTCTATGTACATCACCGTTGTTTATTTGTATGCACATTGCATTGATGAGCTTTGTAGCTGAAAATACCGGCATCGGTGGCGCAGTGGTTTAGCCATCGGACTATAGGGTGGTAGGTACACAAGTTAAAGTTAAACTTTTGTTTAACGACACCACTGGAGCACCTCGATTAATTAATCATCGGTTATTGGATGTCAAACATTTGGTAATTCTGGCTCGTAGTCATCAGATGAAACCCGCTTCATTTTTTCTAATGCAGTAAGAGATCTTTTATATGCACTTTCCTATAGACAGGAAAACAGATACCACGGCCTTTGTCCAGTTGTGATGCACTAGTTCAAACGAGAAAAAACCCCAATCAACTGAATTGATCCACCGAGGCGGTTCGATCCTGCGACGCAAGCACCTCAAACGAGCACTCAACCGACTAAGCTAAATCCCGCCCCATACATGTACAATGTTATAAGGAATAACAATATCAACTAGTTATTAAATGTAAAATTAACAATTACTAGGATCTGTTCCGGCGAGCATGACAACATTACCATGGTTCTCATAATTTAAATCCTTCTTATGTTCATATAATTCTAACCGATTGTGTAATCGAAAGTTAATCGGTTGGTGCCAAGCGATTATAACGATGATCGATGTTGAAATTCCAACCGATTCCAAACGCAAGCGATATATCGCGATATCGGTGTTCTGTTTCACGATACGTGTCGCCAGTATATTATATGTATATAGGGCAGGGGGCTGGACGTAGTCAAATGGTAAAGCGTTCGCTTGATGCTCGGTCGGTTTGAGATCGATATTCCGTCGGTGGGCTCATTGCGCTATTTCTCGTTCCAGCCAGTGCACCACGACTGGTATATCAAAGGCGATGGTATGTGCTATCCTGTCTGTGGGAAAGTGCATATAAAAGATCCCTTGCTGCATTAGGAAAATCCAGGACAGGCTTGCGCTACAACAGCTTGCTCTGAATGTGCACGTTAAACACTCTGACCTGACCTGATTAGAAAAGAATGTAGCGGGTTTCCTCTGAGAAAATACATGATTCAAGTTTAACTTTGTTATTTAAAACATTAAATATATGGATCACTTCAGTGTACTAAAGTTATCTAATAATTTCAGGGTCATCTTGTTTGTTTGTTTGTTTGTTCTTGGGTTGTTATATTTATTTGCGTATGTTTCTTTTTTCTCTTTTTTTTCACATCTTTGAACATAGTTTAGAAAACTAGTCGAATCTAAGAAATCGCAATTTCCGGTTGACGACGACAAGCTTGAAAAACGGAAATAATCGAGGTAGGGTGTATTGTAATGCATATTATTTACTCTTTGAATCAAAATATATCGGTATATCAATAATCATTGGCGTACGGACTCCCATTATTGTATGAGGCGAAATGGGGGGGGGGGGGGGGGGGGGGGGGGGGCAGGCTGGTTTTTGTCCGAATTAAATGAAAATGCATGAATCTGGATAACAACGGGTATTTTTTTCCATATTAGCATTACTGCCAAACAGTAATGTAGGGTTGCAAACGAATCATTACATGTATTAAAACTAATTTTGCAGTTTGAATGATGGAAATACATGATAAAAAAAAACCTAATTTTGCCCGAATTTGAGTATTTGTTCCAGCATTAATGTGTGTGTGGAGGGGGGGGGGGGGGGCAGTTGTCCCCACCCCCACCCCCATCTCCTACGCTTTTGCCGATAATGTCGTGCATCCTTAAAATATAGGTCTCCCTTCTTCTTACCGATACATATAACAACATTACCACCAAAAGTAGATTTACCTACACTATGATAAATATCCGCCGACTGGCAAAGCTTTTCGTAATCTCTAAAGTGACCAGTCGTGTCAAAAGACTTGTCTTGTTCAATTGCGTTTTATCCTTTAGAAATTGCAAGACATTCGTTTGGTGCTAGAGGCACTATGTTTTCATTACGGGACGCGATCGACCGGCCGATACGCCCAGCTAATGCAAGGATTCTTCGAGATATATTCGCTTAATTCAAAATGATCGACAGACATCGCTTCGGTATCTGGCGAAAATTCGTTTTGTCAGCTATAAATGAAGTAGTCATTGGAATACAAATTGTCGTCTGCTTCTATAGACATTCATACTTTTTTTCTTCTTCTTTCGACGGATGAAAAAAAAGAAGGCCTATTTATTTCGTTTGAGTGGCCCGCGTAGTGATTTAGGTCGAAAAAGTCTGCCATCTTTTTCTGTTCATGAGTATCGATCGATTATTATTACCGGAGTAATTCCCTTCATCAGATTACATCCGGGTATTTACACTCTCTAAATTGGGGCTGCCGCTCCAAGTGTACAAATATATGATTGATTATAGTTTATAATGCAGGAATGATGGCCGATAAGCAAAACGGTTCACACGTAAGAGTCTTAACTTGTTTTGTGATCGGGCCAGTATTTTACAGTGAATATAAATCATCGCGCTTAATAAATTATATTATCTCTAACTCTTTGCTCAAATAAGACACGATAAGATTGGTCAAACAGACAGACATGTGACAAATAGGGCTTAAAATTAAAATTAATGAGCGTTGAAAGAAGATACGCTATTGTACGCAAGTCGGCAAACAGACGTACCGACCTTTTGGTTTACATTTGACTTTTCTCAAAAACGAAATACGCCTTGCACGTTACGTTCTCTAATATCCAGCAATTTAAAGGTTAGGTCTAAATTGGATTTACTGATTCATTTGGCTTAATATTCCTGACAAATTGTATGTGTTGGCGGGTATGTATGTATAGATGTATGACTATATATATTGTATATTGTGTCGGGTTTGAGTAGTACATACATAAATATTAATGCACGGGCACAGGGGATATAAATTGTGTTTGGTCTCACAAATCGTCGCTCGTGCTATTACTTTGACTCGAACCTATGGAACCTGTCGCCTACAGTCATTCAGAATGTTCAGTTAACAAATGATATACGTGGGCCTACAGGCAAATGTATTATGTATGTATGTATGTATGTATGTATGTATGTGTGTGAGTATGTATGTATTGATGTATGAATATCTATATATTGTATGTATGTCGAGGTTGACTATTACATACATAGATATTAACGCACTGGCGCAGGGGATAATTAAATCCTTTCTGGCCTCACGAATTGTCCCATGCCGTTGTTGGGACTCGAACCTGTGGCACCGATTCGCCCGCAAATTGCAAGACTAACTACGATACGCTCTGAGCTATCGAAGCTTCCATAAAAAAGGAAGCTCTTTAACTCAACCATATGCATGGGGCCTACAATCTACGCGGTCGATCCCGCTTACGTGCATGAAATAGTGGGCAGACCTGGCACTGGCTAGTATGTATTGATGTATGAATATCTATATATTGTATGTATGTCGAGGTTGACTATTACATACATAGATATTAACGCAATGGCGCAGGGGATAATTAAATCCTTTCTGGCCTCACAAATTGTCCCATGCCGTTGTTGGGACTCGAACCTGTGGCACCGATTCGCCCGCAAATTGCAAGACTAACCACGATACGCTCTGAGCTATCGAAGCTTCCATAAAAAAGGAAGCTCTTTAACTCAACCATATGCATGGGGCCTACAATCTACGCGGTCGATCCCGCTTACGTGCATGAAACAGTGGGCAGACCTGGCACTGGCTAGTATTTATTGATGTATGAATATCTATATATTGTATGTATGTCGAGGTTGACTATTACATACATAGATATTAACGCACTGGCGCAGGGGATAATTAAATCCTTTCTGCCTCACACATTGTCCCATGCCGTTGTTGGGACTCGAACCTGTGGCACCGATTCGCCCGCAAATTGCAAGACTAACCACGATACGCTCTGAGCTATCGAAGCTTCCATAAAAAGGAAGCTCTTTAACTGAACGATATGCATGGGGCCTACAATCTATGCGGTCGATCCCGCTTACGTGCATGAAACAGTGGGCAGACCTGGCACTGGCTAGTATGTATTGATGTATGAATATCTATATATTGTATGTATGTCGAGGTTGACTATTACATACATAGATATTAACGCACTGGCGCAGGGGATAATTAAATCCTTTCTGCCTCACACATTGTCCCATGCCGTTGTTGGGACTCGAACCTGTGGCACCGATTCGCCCGCAAATTGCAAGACTAACCACGATACGCTCTGAGCTATCGAAGCTTCCATAAAAAAGGAAGCTCTTTAACTCAACCATATGCATGGGGCCTACAATCTACGCGGTCGATCCCGCTTACGTGCATGAAACAGTGGGCAGACCTGGCACAGGCTAGTATGTATTGATGTATGAATATCTATATATTGTATGTATGTCGAGGTTGACTATTACATACATAGATTAACGCACTGGCGCAGGGGATAATTAAATCCTTTCTGGCCTCACAAATTGTCCCATGCCGTTGTTGGGACTCGAACCTGTGGCACCGATTCGCCCGCAAATTGCAAGACTAACCACGATACGCTCTGAGCTATCGAAGCTTCCATAAAAAAGGAAGCTCTTTAACTGAACCATATGCATGGGGCCTACAATCTACGCGGTCGATCCCGCTTACGTGCATGAAACAGTGGGCAGACCTGGTACTGGCTAGTATGTATTGATGTATGAATATCTATATATTGTATGTATGTCGAGGTTGACTATTACATACGTAGATATTAACGCATTGGCGCAGTGGATAATTAAATATTTTCTGGCCTCACAAATTGTCCCATGCCTTTGCTGAGACTAGAACCTATGCCACCGAATCGCCCGCAAATTTATGCATGTATGTATGTATATATGTATGTATGTATGAAGGTATGTATGTATAAATGTATGTATGTATAAATGTATGTATGTGTGTATGTATGTATATATGTATGAATGTATGTTTGGATGCGTGCATGCATGCACATATATGTATACGTATGTGTGTGCGTGTGTGTGTGTGTATGTGCGTGTCTGTGTGTGTGTGTGTGTGTGTGTGTGTATATATATATATATATATATATATATATATATATATATATATGTATATATACACCCATGTGTATGTATTTACGTACGTACGTATGTATTATAAATGTTCTGACGTAAAGGGGAAAAGTAGAAAATTCTAAATTAAAATAGAAATATTATAAAGGACGTTCTACCTCGAACTAGTCGAAAAAGTAGAAATACAAAATAAACCCATCAAAATTAAATTATAAGTATTATAAATCCTGTTCTACCTCAGACTAGGTGGCTAGGTGTCAAAATTTTAATATAGCGGCTTCCTAAAGTCGAGTCTACGTCTTTAATCGCGAGGAATGTGTTACCAGATTGTCAGGACAGGACCAGGGCGTTCAGATTCGCTGCTATATTAAAGCAATTCAATAAGGAAATCACAAATCAGTTGTCACCTTGACCTTTATCAACGCTCAAAACCAGTTCCATTAGGTCACAGGACAGTCGGAATATTGACAGCTGATTTGATTCCCACTACATTTACCGTTTTACGACTGCAAATGCGATTATAATGTCTCCAGAATCTAAAACGTAGTGGCTGGGTGATCTGCTTTAAGACCTGTAGGTTATATAAGATTCTAGTACTCAATTGAACCCAGGGAGGGTGCACTTAGTATCTCTAAATACTTGACGTAGAATTACAATGGCCACTAGGTCATGATCAAGTTTGGATTGCATTACCATAGTGTTTAGGTTATCTCAGTTAAGACTAAAAAAAAGAAGTTTGTTTTATTCAACGACGCCACTAGAGCACAATGATTTTTTATCCTATCATCGGCTATTGGACGTCAAACATATGGTCATTCTGACACTGGGTTTTTTTTTTTAGGAAACCCGCTGTCGCCACATAGGCTACTCTTTTACGACAGGCAGCAAGGGATCTTTTATTTGCGCTTCCCACAGGCAGGATAGCACAAACCATGGCCTTTGTTGAACCAGTTATGGATAACTGGTCGGTGCAAGTGGTTTACACCTACCCATTGAGCCTTACGGATCACTCACTCAGGGTTTGGAGTCGGTATCTGGATTAAAAATCCCATGCCTCGACTGGGATCCGAAACCAGTACCTACCAGCCGGTAGACCGATGGGCCAACCACGACGCCACCGAGGCCGGTCAGTTAAGACTAAGTCTTGTAGGTTATACAGATTCCAGCACTCGACTGAACCCAAGGTGGGTGACCTAAGTATTTAAACAGTTGAAGTAGAATTTCAATGGCCTCTAGGTCACTAGGTCCAGCTTGCATATTGCATCACCATGGTGGTGCAATTATCTCCAGATTTGCAGGGGCTTCCAGTGCCATTTCCAACCAAAATAGTGTGATTTGATGAACGCTAAAAGAGAAACCTATTACATTTGTTGAATCACATTTTGCGACAAATTGCACAAAACTAATAAAATGAATAGCCGAAATGAACACTTTTTTTAAAGTGTGACCGGCCGTAGTTTTAAGCGGTAACATATTTATTTTTATCTACCTCAGCTGACCCTTTAGCACTGTTAGATATAAGGAGAAATGATATGCAACACATATATTATATAGATATGCACTTGTAACCAAAACCTGTTTGTCACACCAAAGCAGTTTACCGTATACGCTGATAGTGAAAACACATGAGTTTACTAAAACTGTAGTTGTGTTAGTATTTTGCTAGACAGCTACTTTAGTAGCGTGGTGTCAAAACATGGTTTTGAAGTTGTGTCACTAACATAATGTCATAATGTTGCTTGAACGCACGTCTCATTGCATTTTGGAATTTGTAATCAAAATCAAATATGTACCATGTTTTACAACGACTATGATAAAACAAACAATTGTCAACTAATAATTTCGGAGTAGAGTTAAATATATTTTAGGATATTTATCGTGTATTTCTCATTGATAATGTCTTGCCGTTAACAACAGAATATATTCACATTAAAAGATTACAATGTAATGAAAACGGCTATCGAAAATAATTCATATGCGAAAGCATTTAATATACCAGAAAAATAACTTGGATAAATTATGACCACTGTTATGGTAATAGAGGCGTCATATTTTACGGTAATTGTCGTTGTCACGCAGATACGACCACCTTCCAGAATCCAAACAAAGTCTCTTTAAGTAAGATATATAACAAATTCAGATAAAATGTAAACGATTATTTAAGCAAAACACGTTAAATTCAGTGTAACTGTAGACGGCTGCTAAATAACCGCAAGCTGTTGCATTTTTACTAAGTTATATATTTTTAGATTAAAATTAATAATAATAATTTTTAAAAATTCAAAAATAAATCCACCAACGTAAAACCCACTTCGATACTTTGAACGAAAATATAAACATATTAATTACCCGCCACGCGTATATTTTATTTTAAGTGTCGGTAACGTAGGATCAATATTAACCGAAGGATCTGAAATTGCTTTCTAACAAAGTACTTCTGCACTTCATTTCATTCCGTATGACCTTTATATCCAATTGTGGCTCTAAAACCCAATATGGCGACCATAAATATGCATAACATCAATACAGAATGTTACACGCTTCTGCGCACTGATGCAATAGAAAATATTGGCTTCCTCGTCGTTTCTTTCTGTTGAAACGTATATTTTTCATATGAAAATTATTCCATCTCACGTCATCTTAGATCCAGACATGACCCTATCAATAACCTTAGTGTCAGAATAAAATATGTCTCTATCAGTTATAGACTCGATCTGTGGAACTACACCCTTTTCACCGCGTGAATAGGGCTGTAGCTCAATGACAAGGTAGTTGTTTGAGGTGTCATGACTTAAAGAATAGATTCCGATAAAAGGAGAAATATATTGATATTGAAGTTTTTTCCCCATTCCAGTCATAGTCTTGGATTCAGGCAGGAATTCATAATTAACCTTAGGGTCATAGTAAAATACATTTTTCTTTAATTACAGACTCGATCTGTACAAAGCAACCGAGGAACAGAATGTGTCTCAGTGGCAAAGGTCTTACCTGAAGTGTCTTGCATCGTAGGAGATATCTTAGAAGATATTCCCACATCTGGACAAGCACTTTTTTCATCATTTTTGACCAATATTGAGAGAGAGAGAGAGAGAGAGAGAGAGAGAGAGAGAGAGAGAGAGAGAGAGAGAGAGAGAGAGAGAGAGAGAGAGAGAGAGAGAGAGCCATGCTTTCGAAAAATAGCAAAGAAAAGTTTTATAAACACTTCCCAATAGACAGCACATATCACGGTTTTTGATGCATTAATAAGGGAATTGCTTCAGAATTATATACACCTGGAAAAAAGTATCGCAACACCCAAAACAATCAGGCCTCATATCAAAATTTCAGATGCAACGTCTCGTACAGTCGATGAGGAGGAGGGTACGGGAAGTTATCGCCGTCGGAGGAGGTTACACCCGCAACTGAGGGTCTGGTAAGTCGATTTTGATGAGGGTTCTGGATTTTATTCTGACTGGAAGGGGTTCCACAGGATCTTGATAGAATGTTATGGTTTGTGTACTTGGGTCATTTGTTGAGGACTGGAGGGCAAAATATTGACAGTGACTGCACTTGCGAACTTCACACAACAAAACTTAACAGCACCTCATTTTTTGTAGGTTTTTCATCTTTTTGGGTTCTCAGAATAAAATGCGTGTTTTTGTTTAGTATGTTGTTGAATTTGTAATTTAATTCTTCCCTGAGGTGTATTTCATCCAAAAAGTACACTGGCATGACGTTTTTATTTGCATTTCGCATATGATTGACGATAGCATTTGGCTATTATCGAAAAGTTCGGGGTGTTGCGATACTTTTTTCCAGGTGTAATAGATTCCTTTGCGATCATTTAATGCAAATGAAAATATTCCCTTTTTGGGTTCTTCTTCTTCTCCTCTCTCTCTCTCTCTCTCTCTCTCTCTCTCTCTCTCTCTCTCTCTCTCTCTCTCTCTCTCTCTCTCTCTCTCTCTCTGTGTGTGTGTCTCTTTGTCTCTCTCTCTCTCTCTCTCTCTCTCTCTCTCTCTCTCTCTGTGTGTGTGTGTGTGTGTATCAGAGTTTGATCAACATAAGCCGTGCATTGATTCCTTGCGAAGCGTAGTTTGGAAAATAGAAATGCTATGTGGTCAGAAGACATGTAGGTGTTGGTGGGTACCGAACACTGTTTGTACGAGAGAAGAAGTCCAAGGTTTGCAAATTTGGATTGAGTTCTTCAAATGTCAGCGTCACAAATGATTGATGATTCAGTAAACATACGCACCTGCCTCACGTCATCTTAAAACTAAACCATAATGATTTATCTGAAGCATAAAAATGTCAAAGCTCCTAATGAATACAAAAAAAAAATATCATTTGACTTCCTGAATCACTGGTGCTGTTCAGAAGCAATCGATGATACAGTGATTGAATGAGCTATAAATCCATAATCTCTAAAACAAATTCTGAATTTTTTAAAACTGTAGACTAAAATGCACGATGAAACGAGAAGGTTGACGGAAATCATAAGACTGAAACCTTTTTCTGTATGTATGAATGGAATATTATTACCGATATGTTTGTTTAAAACGTGAATTAAATTGAAGGTATTTGGTCACATAACAATATCGAATGGTATTTTAGCCTAACTCTTAGTTTCTTGCATGAAATAATAACGTCTTCACGTCTTGTCATGTAACATTTGTTTCCAGGTGATCAAAGAGTATGTCCCGAGTTTGTTGCCATTGTAAAGATGTTGCCGACTAATGGCTACAATTGCGCATTAAATATATTTTCTGCATAAAATATCAGAATGTGTTTCTGATCGACAAATTGCTTGTACTAGGTCACACATCAGGTGTTTTTTTTAAAAATATATATTTTGTTTCGTACATACGAAATTATTGGAATATCAAATCCAGATTGGGCTACTTACAGACAGTAGGAAGGCCAGAAACACATTGAACATACAGACACTGATATGTTAAACAAGAAACTATATTTAGTATGTAATTTTAGTCGTTAAAAGATTTTATTATTTGAAAACATCCTACAATGGCAGCAAACTGAAGACAGTTTCTTTAATCACGCACGGAAGGCGCGAGACGTAGCCCAGTGGTAAAGCTCTCGCTGGATGCGCAGTCGGTCTGGGATCGATCCCCGTCGGCGGGTCCATTGGGCTATTTATCGTTACAGCCAGTGGACTGGTACATCAAAAGCCGTGGTATGTACTATCCTGTCTATAGGATGGTGCATATAAAAGATCCCTTGCTACTGATGGCAAAATGTTGTGGGTTTCCTAAGACTACATGTCAAAATTACCAAATGTTTGACATCCTATAGAAAGAAAGAAAGAAATGTTTTATTTAACGACGCACTCAACACATTTTATTTACGTTATATGGCGTCAGACATATGGTTAAAGACCACACAGATATTGAGAGAGGAAACCCGCTGTCGCCACTTCATGGGCTACTCTTTTCGATTAGAAGCAGGAGATCTTTTATATGCATCACTCCACAGACAGGGTAGTACATACCACGGCCTTTCCCAGCCATGGAATTGTGGGCTGGTAGAGTCAGAACCCGAATCCATGGTGGGCGTGCCTGAACCGTAAGGATGTGGGCACATTAATACAGTTCCCTTCCTTTCCCACAGCCTTTGATATACCAGTCGTGGTACACTGGCTGGAACGAGAAATAGCCCAATGGGCCCACTGACTGGGATCGATCCCACACCGACCGCGCATCGAGCGATCGCTGTACCACTGGGCTACGTCACGCCCCGACATCCTATAGCCGATGATTAATAAATCAATGTGAACCTTTTATGATATTGGGTTGAATTAAGTAATTCCGTTTAGAATTATATGCTGATCAAAGTTTAAAATCCAAATTGAACATTATAGTGCCGTGTCAGTGGCGTACTGTAACTGCACACTATTCCTATAAATGAAGCTATGATTTCTTGAGTCTAAGCTTTAGAGTTTTATAAGAATTGGGCCAGGGCAGGCAACTCGGCAATTCATGCGTTCTTTTGATAACAGGGGTTAATCGTATTCACAGATAAAAGCCGTTTCCTCGACATGGCAACAATAAATTTCAGCAATAGTGTTTCAAACACACTTTTAATTTTACACATTGTAGGATAATGTCGAAGATTTGCATGTATCAGAAGAGGAGTGGGACGTAGCCCAGTGGTAAAGCGCTCGCTTGATGCTCGGTCGGTTTGGGATCGATCCCCGTCGGTGGGCCAATTGGGATAATTCTCGCTCAAACCAGTGCATCACGACTGGTATATCAAAGGTCGTGGTATGTGTTATTTTGTCTGTGGGATGGTTCATATAAAAGAACCCTTGCTACTAATGGGAAAATGTAGCGGGTTTCCTCTCTAAGACTATATGTAAAAATTACCAAATGTTTCACGTCCAATAGCCGATGATTACTAATTAATGTGCTCTTGTGGTGTCGTTAAACAAAACAAAATTTAACTTTAACTTCATATCAGAATAGAACCTCCAACTTTGAAATGCCATAAAAAATCTTTTTTCGTGGGAGAATGGATGAGCTGGACTAATATCTAAGTTTGGGGTTTCGGAAACAGCCTGTTTTGTATATATATTTATATATCATGTATAATAATAATAATAAATAAATAAATAATAATAATAATAGATTCAACACCTATATATCTATATCTACTTCTAAGTAAAGTAAGTGTTAGATATATCTTAGTGGGAAAGTCAGAGGTTGTGCTCACGACTGGCGTGCTTGGACAGTTCTCTGTGTCGTAAAACAAACATTCCTATCAACATGAAGGCCACATGGATGCACATGCAGTCCCTCAGATGACCTTAGCACGTGCATCGTGCTCTGTAAGTCTCAGATGCTCGGCAATCAACAGATAACAACTACTTCTGTTTCAACATTAAAAACACAAACTCATCAACAGATCTTATCTGGTTTTCCGTACATTTCTTCACAACACAAAACACATACACACACACATACATACAAATACACACAAATTTAATGCATTTCCGAGTGACCCCTAACGTCGCTTTTATACATCAGTGCGAGAAAACAATTAATATTGCAGTTCAATGAAATGATTCTCACAAACGTGAAAGAGTTTTTGAACCCTGTGATACAACGACATAACCATCGAGAACACAGCCCGGCACCGTGTGCGGCCAACAACTTTGAATGGGGGATCGATCAGTTTTATAGCGGTCTGTCAGATGCACGCCGCTCGTAGCAGACCTGATAGATTGGTACCACAGTTCCACGACTGTGAGTACGCCAACCTCCACTCGCGTGTGTGTTGAGCCTACCATTCAAACGGATCATACTTTGGAGACCAGTTTTCAACTTCTGGTTTAAACAAGAAGAAACAGAAGAGAGATTAATTAATTAATGAAACACGGATGTTTTCTAAATCTGGTAAGTAAATTTTCATAAAGTTTTATTTTATTGGTTGCTTTTTTTTTCGTTCATAATAAATTGTGAGTAAAAAATATAAGTGGCCTTTTCAAATGCTAAATTAAATGTTAATGACATTTTAATTAAAATAGAAAACCTTCTGTTGCCTTAATAGTTTAGAAATTTTGATGATGTGTAATTAATTTAGGGTTAAATGGATTGTTATATATAAATAAGTAAATAAATTGATTGCGCCTCATGGAATAATGTATCTTGACACGTTGTTGTGGAAAACGAATTGTAGGTGTAGTAAGTTATTATTATTATTTTTTTACACTGCCTCTAGGGTATAGACCACCAGAAGAGACATATGAAAACATCATATCTTTGTACCTGTGTCTAACGTAGGCATAACTGAACGGGGAAAACCCACAATCCATAAGAAAAGCCCCACAACAAGACAAATTACTTACATTATGCCGGTCTCAATGACGCGGCGGTTATGTGATCAACCTTAAGGCTGGAAGGTACAGAGTCCATATCCTTGTATAGACTTCAACCGGAAGTAATCTTTAACGTCGCAGACCCTAGTTACAACCCATGAAAATGGTATCCATGTTTGGTTAATCTACAAACCTGTAACACAGGGCCCCGTTCCACGAACGAATTGTAGCTAAGGTTAATTGTAGTGATTTAAGGTGAGTTTTACAATTGGCACCGTAAACTTTACAGCCCTTCCACAAAGCAACCTTACGGTAGTCGTAAGTGGCCCTTTAATTATTAATAGATTCTTTGCAAAGAAGTGCGAATTAGTTAAATAATAAATTGTTTACCGACTTTTCGGAACATGTTGGATGTATTCATTGGTATGGGACAACCATGAAGTAACTTTGTCAATTTATTCGGTAAGCGATAATTGCCGAATGCATTATCTCCCTTATTTTCGTGTGAAGGTCGTTAGGCCTAGACTGTTTTTCATCGATCACAGAGTTTCATAAAAGGTATTTGGTATATATTAGATCCATTTTTACACAAAGAGTCAGTATCTTTCTTAGAAAATTAACAAATCATCATCTAACTGCCAATGGACAGCTACGGTAATGGCTTACAACTGCCTCGTACCAATTGTAAATTTTCACTGTAATTTACGACGATAGTAAGCTACGCCGCGTCGTGGAACGGGCTGACGATCGTAGAAAAAAAATAAGGTCTCGATGGTAGGTATTTACGACAATAGTAGGGCTAAGATCGCTTCGTGGATAAAGTTAAAGTGAGACACGAATCTGTGACAAAGAAACGGGAAATACTCTTAAGATATAGACTAGAGCTTGTTTTCATAACCGTTACTTCTCAAAGGTATGTACATTTTTATAAATATGAAAAATGCATTTTGTGTACTCCATGATAACCAGAAACACTTGAGATGTGTGGAAATAAGTAATCTAATAAAATCTAATGTCTGATGTCAGTTATTAAAAACGGCTCTAATAACATACGCTGTAGTGTTTAAACACTAGTGTCTATCACTATTTATCCATACAAACAGGACGCTGGAATAGCACCCCAGTCTAAAACAGTTTATGTACATTGTGCGAATGACATATTGGGAGGTGAATACCACTACTTATTTAAATGTAACAATTTCATGAACACACGCAAAAAGCTTATAAAGCCATATTATTATATTTAAAAAACAAACAAAACGCCACATAGCACACTCCTATTAAAAAAACTGTTTAATTGTAATACCATAAGCACTCACCGTAAAATGTGAAAATTCATCTCTGAAATTACAAGTAAATTTAGTAAATCATAGACAGACATCTCCAATATAATTTGATACTTGTAAAAATCGTTCTGCTATATTTGATTATCTTATCACCATGTATCTTTATTTTAAAATGTGTATACAGCTATTTTGAATTATGTTTGTATATATTTTACGAAGAGCTCCTGTTGTCATCTTGCCACTGTAAATATCCAATGTACAATAATTCCTCCTATGCTGTCGTTTGACGGCCTGAGTGTACCGAAATAAAGTTTCAAAGTTTCAAGTCACTTTTAACACTTAACTAACAGAATGTAACGGCACAACTAGACTGGTTTGTCTCTGTTACTAACCCTAACATCTACTAGTATTAAGCGCTATCTTAGAAAGCCAGCATGGGTTTTGACCACCCATATCATAAGCAAATGAGAACGACCCACCATCTGTTATAATAATTAAAACAGCCCTTAAGGCACCACACCATCACTTGACGTGTCGTTACTTGTTGTAGCAACTTAATATGGTCCAGTTGAGGAAATAATTCTTCACAAAAAAAAGACAACAAAAAAAAAGACTATAAAATACTACGATGCCTTTTCAAATATGTTTTATGGTCACAAGTAGGTTAACCTCTGTAGTACTTAAATACCCAATAACGACTGGGCAAGTGATATAACAGCAAGATGACGCGGTGCTCTGGCAAAAGGGTGAACAACTGAAAATTCTCGTGGTCAACATTTGTTTATTGTTTTTAAGGTCTCATTACACATATGCTAGTTGCCATGGAATTCCGTGTCAAATTGCCCAACATCATTGCGAACATGTATCATATAAGCATTTATTTTCACTCCAAAATTGACAACAGTTTCGTTCAGTGTTTGCTATATGGCCGCATATTGCTGTAGTATCTGTCTGAACACTGGTCGCCTTTTCTGCTGTACACCCACGACCAAACAAAACACTGCACAATGTTACAAAAAAACCCCCAAAACAAAACAAACATGGACAAAATCCAGCCAGAGGGCTTACTATTGAAAAATACAAATCGTTTTAATTTTCGCCCAATTACTAGACATGAATATGTGAACTATAATATACATGTATGTCACAATTGGGAACTATAGTGGTCCTGTGATGAATAAACTCTCTCCCGGAAAGTGAACTGTGTAGTGAGACCCAAGGTAATTATCAAGGGAAAATACTTCGTAAAAATACTTATCACGTAGCCCTCTCGATATTGTTATATTTATATACCAATAAAATGAGGCGGTATTCTGGTATAAGCGTGGGCAACTGAAAATGTTCGTGGTCAACGTATGCTGATTTGGTTTGCAAGGTGGTTATCAAGGAAGAGTACTTCCTAAAATAGCAATCATGATGGTGTTGTATTGGTTTGGTTATAGAACATATTCTGACATAGAAATTGTATTAAAATGCTCGCAAGAGTGAATAGTGACATACAACCTTAATAACTGGTTTTAAAAGATTATTTTAATGCACAATGTTTTTGCATTATGTTGCAGTGTTTCCGTTAAATACCTGTCATTTAATTATAAAACAAATTATTATTGATAAAATATTTAGCATTGAATGTTTTTTTGTTCAACTCTGCTTTTTATGTTTCATAATCAATGACTGAGTGGATGGAGAAATGATGCATAGATGAAAGTTAAAGTTTGTTGTGTTTAACGACACCACTAGAACACATTGCTGGTTTTAATCATCGGCTATTGGATGTCAAACATTTGGTAATTATGACATTTAGTCTTAGAGTTGAAACCCGCTACATTTTTTCCATTAGTAGCAATAGATCTTTTTTATGTATACTGGGGTACCACTGGGCTACGTCTCGCCCTCCATGGCGGTCGATCCTACAATCCAACGATCTTTACTGACTTAGCTAGATCCGGCCCCCTTTAGCTATGAAAGAACAGAATATTACATACAGTATAAAACGTAATACACACTTGAAAGTTAATAACGTACTGGAGTTGAAATCCCTGTCTGAAGAGAGCAAATAGAAATCAATGTGTTATCTTGATTCAAGTGTAGACACTTTCATCGAAATCTACAGATATGCAGACATATGAAAGAATATTTGAAGAAAAGGCGTATAAATGGACTGCTGGGGAGTTCCCCATGGGAAACGTTTCTTTGGACTATATCAAATGTGATTTCACAGCATTCGATATTAAAATAGCTATCTTTTAGATGACAATTTTCGGATATATATATATATATATATATATATATATATATATATATATATATGTATGTGTGTGTGTGTGTGTGTGTGTGATTGTGCGTGTGTGTGTGTGCGTGTGCGCGTGCGCGTGTGCGTGTGTGTGCGTGTGCGTGTGTGTGTGCGTGTTATATGCACAGTCATACCGGCTCGTACGAATCTAATATATTGTATGTCAGGGGTTTTTTCAATTGCTAAATCAATATCGTACAATAATTAAAGCCAAAAATAAACAATAAAAAAAAAATATACTCTTCAAAAAAAGAAACGCAAAAGGGTACAAATGGGTTATAACTCCGATTTTATGTTTCCTACCGGTTCATGCTTTGTGAATATAAGGTCATTGCATGTCCCAAACACATTCCCACGGTTACATTCGATAAAACGCAGCTACTGTACAATAAAGTTCCAAAATGTGAATATTCGCAAAAACGCAGCCACGTACAAACCATGTCACCACTGCACGTGCGTTGTCTGCACGTGCAACATGAACACCGACAGTATAAAAGTGCAGGGTGTTCGCTTGCCTGGCCTCTGTATCTGGCCGACAGTTGACAATCCAGGACATGCCACGTCTCAGTGAACCGCAGAGAAACAATGCCATCGGCCGACTAGACGCAGGCGAATCCAGAACGGCCGTTGCCAGGGCATTCCATGTGTCCCCAAGCACCATCTCCAGACTGTGGGGCCGTTACCAGCAACATGGATCAACACGTGACCTCCCTAGATCCGGTCGACCACGGGTCACTACCCCCGGGCAGGACCGCTACATCCGGGTACGCCACCTTCGGGAACGATTGACTACTGCCACCTCCACAGCCGCAGCAATACCAGGTTTGCGCAGGATATCCGACCAGACCGTACGGAACCGCCTACGTGAGGTAGGAATTCGTGCCAGACGTCCAGTTCGAGGTGTCATCTTAACACCACAACACCGTCGACTCCGACTGCAGTGGTGCCAGATTCATCGACAATGGCCTCAACTGCGATGGAGACAGGTGTGGTTCAGTGACGAGTCCCGATTTCTGCTCCGACGTCATGATGGAAGATGTCGCGTGTATAGGCGTCGTGGTGAACGTTATGCGGCAAACTGCGTGCAGGAAGTGGACAGATTCGGCGGGGGTAGTGTCATGGTGTGGGCAGCCATCTCACACACTGGCAGAACTGACCTGGTCCACGTGCAGGGCAACCTGAATGCACAGGGCTACATTGACCAGATCCTCCGGCCACACATCGTTCCAGTTATGGCCAACGCCAACGCAGTGTTCCAACATGACAACGCCAGGCCTCACACAGCACGTCTCACAACGGCTTTCCTACAGAACAACAACATTAATGTCCTTCCTTGGCCATCGATATCACCGGATTTGAACCCAATTGAGCATCTATGGGACGAGTTGGATCGACGCCTCCGACAGCGACAACCACAGCCCCAGACCCTGCCCGAGCTGGCAGCAGCCTTGCAGGCCGAGTGGGCCACCATCCCCCGGGACGTCATCCGTACTCTGGTTGCTTCAATGGGCAGGCGGTGCCAGGCAGTTGTCAACACACGCGGAGGCCACACCCGGTATTGACTCCAGATGACCTTGACCTTGGTGGTGTGTCCTATCACTTACTCACAATGGACTAGAGTGAATTGTGAACAATCCTGCAACATTTGGTAATTATCGGACTAATTAAATCAATTCTCCAAATGTTACGACAATGTGGTTTTGCGTTTCTTCTTTTGAAGAGTATATATAAGCAAACAAACAAACAAACAAGCAAACAAACCCCCCACCCCATAAAATAAATAAATAAATAAATAAATAATAAATAATAATTATAATAATCTGTGAAAACTACATTCAAATGGTATAAAATACATTTGTTTTTGGTTTAACAAAGCTTACATTTTTGTTCACCATTTACTCAAACATTCAGAAATCAACCGTGATCTAAACTTGCAAACTTATAATAGTATTTAAAAACAAACTGACCAAAAGGTCTACTGGTATACTGGGGTACCACGATATCGCGGTACTTAACTATTTGGAAGGAATAAAGAAATATACTTACATATATGAAGGTAAATATACTTGGGTTGCAATTTTTACTATATCTGCATCATGTCCATGCCATTGTGTTGACAAATAAATTCAGTTCTAACATTAAAACAGTTGATGGAAGTACACCATAGCACTGGCTTCCGTTTAAGGGAGGTTACCACGATATCGTGGTAAATCGCAAACGTTACAATACGGTGGACCGCACGGGTCACAAATGGCTCTTTTTGTACACACATCCGTAGTAACGTCAGGTAAACAAACTTCAACACAAGAACGAAGAAAAAGTCAACTTAAAACGTTTTGTTTTTCAATTATAGTAACATATTTCATTTTATGCTTTCAACAGTAAAATATATGGTCAACAATAAAAAAAAAAAAAAAAAAATGTTTTATTTAATGACGCACTCAACACATTTTATTTACAGTTATATGGCGTCAATCATATAGTTAAGGACCACACAGATAATGAGAGAGTAAACCCGCTGTCGCCACTTCATGGGCTACTCTTTTCGATTAGCAGCAAGAAATTTTTATATGCACCATCCCACAGACAGGGTACCACGGCCTTTGGTATACTGGTCAACAATATTTCATACTGTTATTATAGTTGAATTTTTAACAATTGTTCATCATATTAATAAGATTCAACAGCTATATAATCATTATTTATTGAGAGAAACCAAGACTGGAACATATTAAAAGTTACATGTTTTGTTTAAATTGCCAATAAATATAGACATGGCCCTTAAATGTTTCCATACTTTTCTAGAGGGCGCGCGTTCTAAATATAGTAACACTGTGGCCGTGTATAGCCTCGTTTTGACTGTCAACAACCAGAGGACAGTCGGATAGCTGTCAGAGCAGAATTGTATGCGTGTATGGTAAGTACTGGGGCTATTTATAAGCATGGGGGTGTCAGTAAAATCACACTCTCTGTTATTTTATGACCAAACAGTAAAACTATGAATACTTACTAAACATTTTGACATTCTTCAAATTTGTTAACGGGCAAAACAATGTGTTGTCTGTCATCATATTTCTAATAATAAACGTGCCACCAGGGGGGCGTTGCGCGTGCTAAACCGCAAACATGTAAATGCCGCGATATCGTGGAACCCGCGATATCGTGAGCAAGGAGTATACCATCCTTCAGACAGGACTGCACACACCACGGTATTTGCTATACCAGTTTTGGTGCACTGGCTGGATCGAGATCCTAATTATCGATCCTAGACCGATCGCGCATCATGCGAGCGCTTTACCACTAGGCAACATCCCCACCACCGCATGGATGAATGAATGCATGAATGAATGAATGAATGTTTAACGCCAAACCCAGCACAAAAACTATATATATGAATTTAGGTGTCAAACAAAACGTATGTCCATGAAAGAACAATTCAAGCTTCTGTCGTATTAATTCTAGAAGGACGTTTATTGCTTTGAACTCGATGTGGGCTAATGTGAGGATGGGCTGAGTTGGTTAAGCGATGGGATCAGAGCATAGAAAACATATTTATAAATAACATTCTAACCTGCTGAAACCCACCCTTTAAAACTTAAATTTTGCGTTTGTGTTACAACCAAAATTCACTATCTCACGACGAAGCATGCTATGCTACCACCTCCATTAGTACAGAGGTGGTTTAAAAATACACTAAGTTATTTCCATACCCCCCCCCCCCCCCCCACACACCAACCACTTGAGAAATCCTCAAAACTAATATGATAAATAAACGCATGGTCGACTGACATGTCGTGTAGTATACTCATTAATTTAAACGACATTTATTCAATTCCTTTGAAGTCAGCTTAGTGTACTAAATTATACGTTATCATTCTTAAGCTGTGATAATGAAAAAGAAACAAACAAAAACCACGTTTTTTATATAGCATACGCAACGATTTTACACTTGACAAATGTATAAATAAATATAACAAACTGAAGGAAAGGAAGCACGAATAAGATAAACGAAAAAACCCAACTCAAAAACAAAACCCTATAAAACAAAGACGCAAAAACGAAACAAAGAAAAAGTTTTAAAAACAAACAAAACAAAACAAAAACAACAAACAACCAAACAGTTAAAACACATTTAAACAAAAGACAAATAAAAGCCAATAAACTTTCCCACACAACATAGCACTTGACGTCTTTTTCACTATTAAAGCCCTTTTCTTTCTTTTTTTTATATTATAAATTAGAAGTACTGGAATTATTTGGAATATTCATTTTCGTACACCTGAAGTGGTTCTGGTGATCCAGGTTTGTGTAATTCCAAAAACGCACGTTCGTCTGAGAAATAATGGTTATCTGGACAAGCTCTAGTTATTTTTAGACGGTATTTCTCTCTGTTATAACCTTATCCAAGTGTGTTGCCGGTTTGTAGATTAACTGAATTTAGTGTCCATTTGAAACTACGGTCTGTGTCTTTAATACTGAAAGACTTAATTTTAACACCAAACACCTAGTGGTCGACTCATCGGTCTTGATCGCATTCCATCCAGATACAGTTTTAAAAACAGCCAAATAAAATGGTGAAATTCTACTACACCGAAGGACACGAGGGAGGAGGGGAGGGCGTAGCCCAGTAATAAAGCACTCGCTTGATGCGCGGTCGGTTTGGAATCGATCCCCGTCGGTTGGCCCATTGGGCTATTTCTCGTTCCAGCCAGTGCACCACGACTGGTATATCTAAAGCCGTGGTATGTGCTATCCTGTCTGTGGGATGGTGCATATAAACGGTTTCTTGCTACTAATGAACAAATGTAGCGGGTTTCCTGTCTAAGACTATATGTCAAAATTACCAAATGTTTGACATCCAGTAGCCGATGATTTATAAATGAATGTGCTCTAATGGTGTCGTTAAACAAAACTTTTTTTCTACTGCACAGATGTCACAATCAATTTCTCAGCTTCTTTATAATGACTTTTAACTACAAAGCTCATGAGTGCAATGTGCATACAAATAAACAATGGTGATGTACATAGAGCACATTGATTTATTCATCATCGGCTATTGTATTTCAACCATTGATTATAATATTATAGCAGCTGTGAATAATGCACACAATGTAAATAAACCACATCTGTGTATCGATTCAACTAACTGTTTTTTTCGTTGCAACCAGTGCACCACAACTGGTCAAATGCCATGGTATGTGCTGTCCTGTTTGGGGGGGGGTGCATATAAAAGATTCTTTGTTGCTGATAGAAAAAGAAATTGCGTGTTTCCTCTGTTGACTACGAGTCATAATTACCTAATGTTTGACATCCAATAGACGATGCTTAATTTATCAATGTGTTCTAATGGTGTCGTTAAAGAAAACAAACTTTAACAATGTAAATATTAAATACAGCTATGTCTTAAATTGGTAGCAAGATAAAAAAAATAAAAAAATAAAATAAACATTTACCCAAATTTAGCCACTATTTAAAATTATGTGAGATAAAAAAGGAAAGAATAAATTTCAAAGTAGAAGGCTCTTCCCAACAACATGACTTAATACAGTGAATTTCTCAAATTAATATATAATGGACAGATCAATGTGAACATTAGTATCATCAACACATGCAAAACACATTATTTTCATTTTATTAATATTTTAATATCTGCCAGTTTCGATGGCTAGAATGTGGGCTGACAGACTAATTACTTAACAACTACCAAGTAACCCCTGCCCCGGACAGACAGACTAGACGGCCCAGACAGCTAAGGTGTGAGCCCAGGACAGCGTACACGAACCTCAATTGGATATAATCACAAAATTCAACTTTAAATAATTTAAAACAGAAATCAAAATCTCCAGACAACAACAACGTCTTCCTACATTCCAATTTTGACTATTAATTTAACGGTGAAATCCGAATAGGTTTAAGTCTTCAGAACTAATTTAACAATTCGCTCGCTCTCGACCTTACGAGTTACGTATATAGTATCTGCAGTACGTACAAGATAAGTTATCATAATTGTATCTTCCCTACAAGGGCGGTGATTGATACCATAAAGTCGAGACCGTCAGACGAACGCAAATCTCGGAAAATCAAAAAGAGCTGATAAGAGATTCTCGGTCGTGTGTTAATACGAATGCGAGCGTTTAGGCTAAGCGTACAATTGCTTTCCCCCTTTCAACGAACCTGAACAATATTATTAATGGGAACTAGTGTTTTATCTATAGCACGCTTAGAACGGAAATCCAACGATTGAAAGGTTGCGCTCCGCCATTAATTAATCCGTGCAGTTCAGTACAATTATACATCTATGTTAAAATATATTCTGTGAAAAATACAACAATATCGACAAGGTCACGTTACTGCTAGTTTTAAGGAGTACTCTCCACCCATCTCCCCGAAATATACTCTTCAAAAAAAGAAACGCAAAAGGGTACATATGGGTTATAACTCCGATTTTATGTTTCCTACCGGTTCATGCTTTGTGAATATAAGGTCATTGCATGTCCCAAACACATTCCCACGGTTACATTCGATAAAACGCAGCTACTGTACAATAAAGTTCCAAAATGTGAATATTCGCAAAAACGCAGCCACGTGCAAACCATGTCACCACTGCACGTGCGTTGTCTGCACGTGCAACATGAACACCGACAGTATAAAAGTGCAGGGTGTTCGCTTGCCTGGCCTCTGTATCTGGCCGACATTTGACAATCCAGGACATGCCACGTCTCAGTGAACCGCAGAGAAACAATGCCATCGGCCGACTAGACGCAGGCGAATCCAGAACGGCCGTTGCCAGGGCATTCCATGTGTCCCCAAGCACCATCTCCAGACTGTGGGACCGTTACCAGCAACATGGATCAACACGTGACCTCCCTAGATCCGGTCGACCACGGGTCACTACCCCCGGGCAGGACCGCTACATCCGGGTACGCCACCTTCGGGAACGATTGACTACTGCCACCTCCACAGCCGCAGCAATACCAGGTTTGCGCAGGATATCCGACCAGACCGTACGGAACCGCCTACGCGAGGTAGGAATTCGTGCCAGACGTCCAGTTCGAGGTGTCATCTTAACACCACAACACCGTCGACTCCGACTGCAGTGGTGCCAGATTCATCAACAATGGCCTCAACTGCGATGGAGACAGGTGTGGTTCAGTGACGAGTCCCGATTTCTGCTCCGACGTCATGATGGAAGATGTCGCGTGTATAGGCGTCGTGGTGAACGTTATGCGGCAAACTGCGTGCAGGAAGTGGACAGATTCGGCGGGGTAGTGTCATGGTGTGGGCAGCCATCTCACACACTGGCAGAACTGACCTGGTCCACGTGCAGGGCAACCTGAATGCACAGGGCTACATTGACCAGATCCTCCGGCCACACATCGTTCCAGTTATGGCCAACGCCAACGCAGTGTTCCAACATGACAACGCCAGGCCTCACACAGCACGTCTCACAACGGCTTTCCTACAGAACAACAACATTAATGTCCTTCCTTGGCCATCGATATCACCGGATTTGAACCCAACTGAGCATCTATGGGACGAGTTGGACCGACGCCTCTGACAGCGACAACCACAGCCCCAGACCCTGCCCGAGCTGGCAGCAGCCTTGCAGGCCGAGTGGGCCACCATCCCCTGGGACGTCATTCGTACTCTGGTTGCTTCAATGGGCAGGCGGTGCCAGGCAGTTGTCAACACACGCGGAGGCCACACCCGGTATTGACTCCAGATGACCTTGACCTTGGTGGTGTGTCCTATCACTTACTCACAATGGACTAGAGTGAATTGTGAACAATCCTGCAACATTTGGTAATTATCGGACTCACCATTCAATAATTAAATCAATTCTCCAAATGTTACGACAATGTGGTTTTGCGTTTCTTCTTTTGAAGAGTATATAAATCGACATAGGTCGACAAGGAAAATGTTCAGTTAGCCACCCTCGTGTCTGAACACCGCTTCGTGTTGCTGTTATACAGATGGCACTATACCACTCGCACAGTTGTTATCGGTTGTTATCAATTACTGTTAAAAATAACAAGTAACTTCAAGGTCAGGTCAGGTCAGGTCATAGGGTTTTACGTGCACATTCAGAACAAGCTGTTGTAGCGCACGCCCGTCCATGACAGGAAAGGTAGGGGGAGGGGAGAGGAGGGGCCGCCTGTACTGGCAGGTGCAAAGGAGCACCAGCAGCCCGATCAAATCGGTAGCAGGCGGGTAGGGGTGGTGGTGGTGCTATGGAATTTTGAATGGAGCAATTAATGCCTAAGAGAAAGGGTGCGCAATTTTGATTGAGGAAATTTGGCGCAATTTTGAACGGTCGGTCGAAAGGTAAATGGCAGAGCTAATATAGATTTTGATATTAGTGAATCGAGAGTAGCTCGTTAATTAGACCTCTACGATGCTGTGGTTTCTCCCTAGGTTGCCCATAGGGCCCTGAGAAGGGCCTGACCGCTTCTGGTCGTGGCATGACAACCCAGGGGAGACTCATGCAATTGTAACTTCAAAGCAATGAATTGTTTAAATACTACAGAGGTCAGCCTACCTGCTTTTCACAATTTCATATTATTTTCAATGAGAAACTATGTCCTAAATTGGACTATATTAAGTGGTGTAATAGTTTCAAGAAATGTGTTCTGTGTCGAATGGACATTTAGATAAATAGTGGATGATTCTATGAATCTCTATCTAATGCCACTCCCGAGGAAATCCTTTACTTTTACTAGAGATTTCACCCCTCTTGCATCGCTACAAAGATGACTGCCACTCCAAGTCCACAGACATTTAAAGACGTTTACATTTGTGTTAAACATTTGATAAAGACATTTAAATTGCTTTTAAACCAGAGATAAAGACATTTAAATTTGTTTTAAACATGTTATAAAATGTTTAAATTGCATTTTAAACATGTTTTTTTTTTAGGATATATTTTTGCTCTAAAGACACATTTTGAAACCAGTTTGTGTTTATATAAACTTATAACTAATGGTCACTAATGTAGTATTCTCTATTAATAAAAAGAATCTACCAGAGAGAAATCCCCCTCTCCCCCCAAAAACCCCCAAACAAACAACAAACCAAAAAAAAAAAACCCACACACACAAACACATAAAAAACAACAACAAACTAACAATTAACCTAAAAAACAACAAAACAATTGCCCCCCAAAAAACAACAACAACAAAAACAAACAAACAAACAACAAAAACAAACAAACAAACAAAACAAAACAAACAAACAAACAAAAAACCCAAAGAAAAACAACCAAGTTCTGTGATCGAGTAGACATGTATATCTGGACGTCACCAAGCTTAGTGCTGTTAATGCAGCCAGAAATATATTTTAAATAACTTTCTGTCTGGATATATACTATAAAAACATTAGCTTCCAAGTGCAAGCCAACAACAATAAGGGTATATCGTTTCATTTATGCTTCATAAATGCCTGTAATAAACTACTTGGCAGAATTTCTCTGGCCTGATTTTGAACGATACGCTTCATTACGTCTGAAATTGTAAAACAGACAAGAAGCACCTGTTGTTCACCTGCTGTTCAAGATCTGAACGCAAAAACCTGTTACCGTGGGGGCGTTTGTCTGCCGATGTTGACCGACAGCTTAAATGATGTTTATATAACAAGTTATCTTCTAAAAAATGTAAAGGATCTCTGTCAAAATTGTATAATGGCGGATACCCTCCAAAAACATCTATGAATATTCATGCTTTAAAATGTAAATATATATATATATTATTTCTTTATCTGCGTATTCCCAAATTTATCACAGATATTTGTCAAAACCCCCCACAAAAACCCCCAAAACAAATAATGAAAAAAAAATTCTTCATCAAAATAGACATTTACATCTATGATCATAGCAGAAATAGACTTTATTTCAAAATAATCTGTTGCCATGACGTGATTAATAGGTCGAACGCTTACGATCGTTTTTACTTTTTAAAACTGCAAACCAGTAAAATTGTTTGCGAGCGCTCACCCTTCTCAGCAGGGCACTGTTCAAGGTCAGTGTTGATCTGTCAGAACATTGAAATCAAGAGTCTATTAACGCTATAAATAAATCGTCACCTTGTTCGATTGACAGGAAGTCTCTTACATAATGTTTTAAAAAAACTAGAGCTTTTTTTTTGCGTTTGTACTTTATGTGAATGTGAATAGTGCGGAAACTGACCGAATCCAAACGAACGTTTTCTACTGTGATTGAATGATGGAATGCAGCCATATAATCGCCTGGCTCAGACAGCTCGGATCCAAATTGGGGGGGGGGGGGGGGGGGGGGGGGGGGGGAGTGAGATGTCGGTTTCACTCGGAAGAAATTTCTTCGAATTTATTGTATGTTTGTATAATGCCGATAAGTTGTAAAACCTTAAAGCTATATAGATTTTGACTAACTATTAAGTGTTGGTGGGACGCCGCTACGATACACACGACGTATATGACGAGTTTACAATAATAAATACATTAGCACGATAACCAGTCTCGTTAAACAGTCACTCTTCATATCATAACCAGCCCGTCAGTATTGCCTTTAAGTCTTTGTACTCCGAGACTCCTGTTTCCACAAAAGTCATGCAGCGATCGACAATAATTGAAGCTATTATTTCCAATGTATTCATACACAGTAACATATAATAGAGCATTGCCGTGTATTTTATGACAAAAAAGCTATAATAATGCTATAAGGTGAATACCCACTCATATTTTGTCATTAAGGAAGCTGTGAAAATCGGCTCTAGTTAAGTTAGAGCCTGTGTCGAAAACAAATTTATACTCTTTGACAAAACTTTCGTTGAAGAATCATATATCATAATATAGTAAAATCGTCTATAAAAAGCCACCCAATACAACAATCGATTGTCTGTAACGAGTAATTAAGACATACCACTGTATCAGCAAGCATATCCTTTATAAACATGAGTGTTTATACTGGCTATAAGATTTTGTATTTATCTGTGAAATTTAGCATTCCATGTTTGAGATTTTATGCAGACCTGTTTTGTTTTGTTCAAAATCATGCTCTGTCAAAACTCACATCTTTAAAAATTATTGCTACACAAACAAATATTTAGCGAACTATCGGAACCTTGGTATATTCAGAACGTCCCAATGTATCGTCATTCATTTCAAATTATTTTCGTGCTTATATCCAATTAAGTTTCAAGCACGCTGTCCTGGGCACATACATCAGCTATCTGAGCTGTCTGTTCAGGACAATGGACTAGTTGTTAGTTGGCTAGTGGTTAGTGAGAGAGAAGAGGGTGTAGTGGCCTTACACCTACCCATTGCGCCCTTAAGAACTCGCTCTGGGTTGGAGCCGGTATCAGGCTGTGAACCCTGTACCTACCAGCCTGTAGTCCGATGGCTTAGCCACTGCGCCACCGAGGCCGGTACTTTAGCTTCAGGGTGAATATGACGACATTTACGAGCTCCCAGCTCTGTTTATATATTCGTCTGCGATATTTTATATTTTATTTGTGAGTTTGTGCATTGGCCAAAAGAGTGACAATATATACACCCAGTGACAGCGCTGCATGATTATATGATGAACACAAAGCCACGTTTGTCAAACTACCTTAGTTCACGACCTTCTGTCGACAGAGATACAGCTAGAAGCAACTGCTCTAGCTAATACGAACTGAAAAATAATTGATCTTCCAAACCAGAAGCAACTGTTGGTAACGTTGGGACGTAATTGTTTGGACGATAGTATCGGTTCCAAAAAGCGTTAAAGCGAATACGACCTCGCGTCTCCGTTCTCAATACCGAGGCGTTAAGCCAATCGCAGCCAATCACGCCGAGTTTCGCTAACCGTTTACGTTGTCTTTTTCTGCAACTAATATTTTTGTGGTGCGTTTAATGCCGGTGAATGTGCTAGGTAATAAAGGCTGTGTAAATACATTGATGGAAGCCACGCGCCGTGATGGATTCGTCTTCAAGGTTTCACATGTCTTTGATACTTCGTTAGCACGGGATGAATTCCTTAAATGCTGGTTTACGGTAAACAGTTTACCTCCCCCCCCCCCCTGACAGATACAATGCGTTCCATTTGGACTGACGTTCAACAGACGTAAACAATAACAGGTGCTGTTGTGTCAGTTATACCTTGTGATGTCTGCTGATATAAACGTAGACTTTTCTTTGATCAGCTTAACCCGGTAGTCGATGGCCACTGGAAATCGAAATGTGTTCAGGGCGATTCTCCCTTTGCCCCCTGTGTCCTCCACGCCTAGATATGGCCACAACTGTGGTTGTTTTAATAAACAGACGATAAGCAGAGGCGGATCTGGGGGGGGGGGGGGGGGGGGGGGAGGGGGACCCTCCCCCTATACTTTGCGATAGTTATAATTTTATTATATATTATTTTTTTTTTTTTTTACGACGCCAAAGTTGCTAGACTCAAGCCTCGGCTTCTGAGATTTTGGTCCGAGTCTTAAAAAAAATATAGCTCAAAACATATTGCAAACACATCATGTTTTTATTAGTTTTTTTAAGTTGTCGGATTAATGGGCTGGATATGCCATAATTGTTTAGCAGACCTACGTTTTGACATTATTCAATGTTATGGTACAAATTAAATCGTATTTAATTAGCGTATATTATTCTGGGACAAAATCAAATTTTAACATGCACTTTTAACTCGCACTAACAATGAAATGTTCTATTAATTACGGTATTTCATGGATTATTTCAAAAGTCTGTTAACTGGCATGTAGGCCTAGATAAAATTCATATAAAAACATATTAATTTATTAAATTATAAACCCGTATCATCAGAAATAACATTTTGGGGGTAAAACATTCAGTGTAAATAAAAACAATATATATTTATAAAACTGCATAGGATAAATTCAACGTCATCTGAACGGACAAAAACCGTAATACGAGATCAGGGCTGTATCTCTGCACAATGCAGTCGATTGGGTATTTGGCAAAATAGTGGATGATTTTATGAATCTTTATCTAGTGTCTCGTCTTTAGGAGGACAGCCACTCCCAAGGAGATCCTTTACTGGAGAGTTCTTCATATCAAACCACCGCTCACAGGTGCACAAAGAAGACTGTCATTCCCAGACTAATATACTAAAACATACGCTGTTCTACCATTAGTGTCTCTGTATTGCATTGTCGATTACTTCAAAGTCAATGCAAGTGAAGCTGCATACCTTGGCTGTTCTAGCATCTTTTTTTTGTATCCCTGTATTAAAAATTATATTTAATCTTTATCATTCAGGCCTTCTAGAATACGGTGGCCCGATGCCCGAGGCCAGTGTTTTTTGGATTCAGGCCAGTGTTTTTTGGATTCGGGCCAGTGAAAGTTACTTTGTGCAATCCTGATGGCAAGTGTTAAAAAAACAAACAAAAAAACCAACAACAATCTACAACGCTACATCCTACGTTCATACAAAAACAAAAGAAACATCTACAAGTCACTTCTTTCGATTTGCTATCACATGCAATATTTCACTAACAAATAGTTTGCCACCAGTAATCTCTGACCCATCCATGACATCAATATACCTACTGATGTAACTTTATTAAAGTTATAAAGTGTAAACATTGAAAAAACAAAAGTTCATTGTTTTGCCACCATTTTGTTTTTGACACTGGAATCCAAAGATTTGTTACTCTAATACTAATAATATGCAAAACAGTAACCAGTCTTTTATTACTTTTAAAGGTTGCATGTCACTATTTACAAATACTTTAAATGTGTAAATTATTAATTTAATTTATAAAATATAACATAAATTGCAAAACAGTTTTTTTTAAAAGCTTAGGAACACAGTATCATGAAATAGATAAATTTAACAAAGTACCCAAATTGAAAAATTACTAATATTGTGTAAGTGTGTTGGGGAGGGGGGGGGGGGGGGGGGGGGGGGGGGGGGGGGGGGGTTAAGCCTTAAACTGCAATGGATTATTTTTTATAACTTAGGTGGTTTTAGTGGAAATAATTAGTTTAAAATTTTAATAGGTACAGTAACTTTTTTCTAAACTGATGAAAATTATTTGCATATTTTTCTAAACAAACCATAAAGCATGCCCAATGAGCCTATGTGTTGTGTAAATTGACAAACTGACTAAACATGATCTCAGTATGAAAAATGGGCAAGTGAATTTTTCACCATGGCCAGTGAATTTTCAAATCCACTGGCCCTATGGCAAGTGAATTTTAAAAATATTCTAGAACCCCTGTCATTTAATGGTAACGTTTAAAGTAACTTTTATTTATACTGGACTATTTTTGTTTCTCTTTAAATGTGATTTGGGTTGGTATGGGTTTAAAACTTGATAATATGTTTCTAATATGAATTTTAACTTTATTCGTTATGAAGTTACATGCTAATTCATCGATTTCGTTTCGACGCAAATGGACTATATACATGGTTATTATTATTCATGGTTATTATTCAACAAAGAACATTCTAGTTTGTATTTTGGCTGTGCAGTTAAATTGGAGGGCTAGTTGAATTTGAGAAGGGCCAGTAAGATTTTTTCTTCAAGTGCCCCTGCTGGCGACCATGGTTTTCATGTTAATTTTCAACCCCGCCTCTCCCTGGTGGTAAGTCATGTTGCAGCTACATTTACACACATAACAGGTGGACAATTACTATGGAATGACGGAATGGTTAGGAAATGCATAGATGTCTCTCACGACCGTACCTACACTAAAATAACTAGGTAGGGAGAAAGTAATAATAATTATAGAGGGTTTTTTTCAGCTAGAAAACTAAAAGTTGATGTGTCTCGTATTTTTTTGGGGTGGGGTGGTAGGTCAACTGTCCCTTGACAATCCCTGCTTACCCTGATTTGTAACCAAGCACAGGATAGATGATTGTGTGGCAACTGGTTTCTTCTCTCTCTCTCTTTCATTCTTTCTTTCTTTCTTTCTCCCTCTCTCTCCCTCCCTGCCTCACTCTCTCTTTCTCTTTTCTTTCTTTCATTCTTTCTTTCATTCTTTCTTTGTCTCTTTCTCTACCTCCCTCCCCTCCCCTTATCTCTCTCTCTCTCTCTCTCTCTCTCTCTCTCTCTCTCTCTCTCTCTCTCTCTCTCTCTCTCTCTCTCTCTCTCTCTCTCTCTCTCATATTAGCTTACGTTTCACCAACACTCCAGTTGGGGAAGGAAAGAAGGAAATGCACATTCAGAGCAAGCTATTGTTTCGCCCGTCTTGGGAGCAAGTTCTGGCGTGTGCCAGCACCTACGTCCAACACCGGAGGACAGTTGGGAAGGGAAAAGGAGGGGATCGCACACTGAAACCGGCAATCGTAAATTAGTACAGGCAGCCCGGTTGGCGGACTAGTAGCATGCGAAGGAACCCTCCACTGTCTTTTCATTTCTTTTATATACACATGCGAAAGCACACACCATGGTCTTCGCTACATCAGTTAGAACTAGAAATCAAAGAGTATTTCAACTAGGACAACCGGCCTCGGTGGCGCAGTGTTAAGCCATCGGAATACAGGCTGGTAGGTACAGGGTTCGCAGCCCGATACCGGCTCCCACCCAGAGTGAGTTCTTAAGGGCTCAATGGGTAGGTGTACGGCCACTGCACCCTCTTCTCTCTCACTAACCACTAACCAACTGACAACTAACCCACTGTCCTGGACAGACAACCCAGATAGCTGAGGTGTGTGCCCAGGACAGCGTGCTTGAACCTTAATTGGATATAAGCACGGAAATCAGTTGAAATGAATGAATGAATGAACTAGGGCAGGAGTGGGATCGATCTACGAACCATCGCTTCTCTGACAGGGCGGAACATACCGAGTGGTAAAACGTTCGCCTGATGCGCGGTCTGTGTGGGATCGATTCCCGATGGTGGCTATTTCTCGTTCTAGCCAGTACACCACGATAGGTACATCATAGGCTGTGGTATGTACTATCCTGTCTATAGGATGGATCATATAAAAATCCCTTGCTACTATTGGAAAAATGGAGCGGGTTTCCTTTCTAAAACTATATCAGAATTACCAAATGCATGACAACCATTAGACGATTATTAATAAATCAATGTGCTCTAGTTTTTCATTTCTTTTATATACGCTTTCCCCATATACAAAAAAACCCCCACATACCATGATCTTTGTAATATCAGTTATAACTGGAAATAAGTCACTGTTAGTACATCCCTATGAGAAACTCGGCCACAAAGCTACCTTTGAATGAAAAAGTAATGACACACACATACACACACACGTACACATATAGTACCAACTCAATACTGACCTTCCTGGCAGGCACTACTTTCTTGTAAAGAATTAAAGTACTTAACTACTTAATACCGAAGCGGGACAAAGTAGAACGACAAAGCGACATAATTATATGATTTGGAAAGTTGATTAGTTTTGTACGAGGTGAAATTGTCTCCCAAAGTTAATTAGTTTTGTCCGAAGTAAAATATTGGCTTCCGGCCACCAACTGTATCGTTTTGTTGCATAGGCGGCGGAAGCGGAAGGAGGGTTGTGCAGGGGGTATCCCCCAACTCTGAAGATAACGCATTGTCACCTCCAGCTGCAAATCAAATTAACATTATAACGCTCCCATTACCCCCGATGCTGTAATCTTCCGACGCTACAAAAAGATATACATAGGTACAACTTTTTGTAGCTCAGTGGATAAACCTTCTGCTTGAAATGCTATCCCCATACAAGTAAATATTATAGTATATAGTATACATGAAATCTTTACACACACACACACACACACACACACACAAACGCGCACGCACACACATGCATACACGTGCACAGACTGGCACGCACACGCAAAACACGCACATATGCACGCACACACATGCTCGCACAGAGGCACGCACACACAGGCACACACGCACGCACACACATACACACAGCCACGTACACACAACCCATATATATATCCAGTACACACACAACCACAACCACAACCACCACTACTACCAGGCGTGGGTGCCTTGGGGTTGTTTTAATTGTACTTTGGAATACTGTAGGTTCCTTTTTTAAATTGAATTAGCAATATATACATTCACTTGGGCACACACATACATACACAGACACACACACACACACACGCACACACACTGACACACATTCACACAAACACAAACACACACACACACACACACACACACACACACACACACATACACATACACACACAAACATTCACACGCACACACACACACACACACACACTACCACACACACACGCACATACACAGACACACAGACAAACACACAAACACACACACACACACACACACACTAACATGCACACGCAGGGACACACAGACTCTCGCGTGCGTGCGTACCCCACATACACCAATTACATACACACACACACATTCGCATATGCATACCCGGTACATATGCACGCACGCACATGCGCACACAAACACATCTACACACATATAGAAAATAAATGTTAGTGTCTTTATCGGCTTTATCCTGCGAATGTTAAAATAACGAATTCCGCGAAGCTCTGCTAATCAATATTCGCCATTCGGCCTCAGCAGGATAAAGCCGATATCTAAAAGTCAGTAACCGGTTATTTGTATTTATCCTGTAGTCTTAGATAATACGAAACATAAATAAAGTAAACCGTTTCATTTCACAATTATACCGTTTTCCAGAAGTGTAGGTTCACGCATGTTGAATGGCATGCCGCCTACAATATCTATACACCAAAACAACAATTTATATCGTGTTTTTATATAAAAATTGTCTTCAAAACGTTTATTCAAAAATCAAAACCATCAACTAAATAGCAGAAATAAGTACGGTAACTTTAAGCAATATTACAACATTCGTTTACTATAACTAGTTTAAAAATAGTCCCGTCCCTAAAAGCAATAATGTTTTTTATCAGTGACCGAAAATGTAGAAATTTATCTTGTCATCATACGTTGCAACTTGGAACTTTAGTGACCGAAAATATAGATATTTATCTTGTCATTGTACGTTGCAACACGTAACTGTACATAGTGATTGCAGAGTAAATACACATGTACACCGATATACAATACACAAAAGTCTCCATTCTAGACATGATGGACGAGAACGAATATTGGCAATTTATCTTTGATGTAGGAAAACTCGACTACCGACCCTGGCACGTGACCTCTGGCTCTCAACACGGCGACGTGTACGTCAGTCACGCGCTCCGTTCCACGGTATTGCCAAGTTAGCACACATTTCTGTACCGACGAAATGGGAAACAAAATTATATCATTCTCGTTAAAGGGGAGATGAATGGAGCTGTCTGTCACGTTATTGGCGTCTGTTGCCCAGGAGTCCAGGAAACCAGTTCGTACTCCGAAGTAATGTTTTCCTGAGAAACGCTGTGTTGCATGTAGTCACACTTATTAGATTGGAGGTTAGGCGTACAGGGGGCACCAGCTGTGATTTCATTTCATTTTATCTTCATTTTCCTACTTATATATCAAATTAAAGTTCAAGTTATGTGTTTTTACGTTTTTATCTTCATTTTCGTACTTATAACAAATTAAACTTAACGTATACTGTTTTAACATTTTAACAGGATCGATCGCCCACGATGGACCATTAGACACCCCCCCCCGCCACAACCAGCAACCCTTAGTGATAGTTTACATCAAATTAACAATGTCATATCCACGCAAATTTATTATTTCGTCATTTATGGGTTTTATAGCAAAATTAAATTGCATGTAAAATTAAGATAACGTAAGGTACAGATTTAGCGTGGAAATCGGAGCAGTCTGTTTTAAGCACGCCAGCTGATAGCTAAGGTTGGGGCCTCTGTGATGTACTGGGTTCGCCTCCTGGTACCGGATCCCATCCAGAACCACTACACCGACTTCTCTCTCAGAAATCCACTAGCCACTAAGAAATAACCTCTAATTATATAATTCACTGTCTTAGGTAGTTGAGGTGTGTACCCACGACAGGGTAGCTTGAACCTTAATTGGTTTTAACACGAAAATAACTCTTAAACAAAATATACTGAAGTTAAAACAGGTCCGACGTACGTCAACGCATGTCTCCTAGGCTATACGGGGAATACAATTAAGTATGTCTACTTACCGTATATACGTTGTTCAATGTCCTAGCATTATGACGTCATAAATGAGTGCATGTCACGTTTACTTAGCAAAGTAGATTGTGTTTGTTGATTTATTGGATTACCAGTGGACGTCTTCTTCTTGACTTCGGTGTTTGATCTTCAGTTGTATGAAGTCGCAATTCGTGATGCAGTTTTCGTTTTCGTTCAGTGCAGATACAACCACGATTATCCTCATCTGTAATGATTTTCAGGACTCAGGTTAGTGTAGTGATATAGAGAAATGAAAATATGTACAGTAAGAAGGGTAGGAGGAAATGTTTTATAACACACTAAACTAATGTTTATTTACGGTTATATGGCATCGGACATATGGTTACCAGTTGTAGACAACTGGTTGAACGAGAAATAGCCCAATGGGCGAACCGATTGGGATTGATCTTAGACCGAACACGCATCTGGCGAGCGCCAGGCCCGTAGCCAGCTGATGTCACATAGGCCGGGGATATTCGATTTTTTAAGAAGAGGGGGTGTTATACTTAATGCAACCCAGTGGCGTACATATAGAGTACCGCTCACTATTAAACTGTAGTGAGCACTGTTATGCTACAATGTGACAAACATTATGTAAATGCATTAGCGGATCCAGAGGAGGGTCCTGTAATCCTCCGTTCGTTTTCATGACTTAAAAACAAAATCCATAATTTATACAACACTAAATTAATGTGAGCATCTTTATTTAAACATTTTGAGAGGAGCATACCATGAACCTCTCTACAAATCTCACTCCCTTTATGAGCTCGTCTAATTTGCCTTCGACAAATTCATACTTGCCCTTTTGTTTTAGAATTCTGTGACCCCGTATTTACAAAATCCTGGACCGGCCCCTGAAATGTCTTGTTATATTCTTGTATTGTTTCAAGTTTATTTGTTATATTCTGGTTTGGGTTACCAGGGTAAAGCATTAGAGTCGACGATTGAACGATTGTTATTAGGTATAGGCACAGCAGTAAGCTATCCATATAAAACGTCCAAGAGATTCTAAGGGCGGAGGCAATCATTTTTCATGGGGGGATGCTCACGCTGCCCCTTTACTGGAAAACGCTTTGTGACTGGGCTCCTCCACCTGCCCCCACCAAATCGTTAACACTCCCTCCGGAATGAACAGGCAGACAGACAGGGTTGGAGCTAGTACTAGAACATGATCCCATCATCGGTCATCCCTCAGAACAATGGCGTAATCACTGTATGGTATTGAGGACAGTAGTTCCCATTTGTAATATGTGCCACATTCTTTTTATACCTCTCCAAGTGTTGTCAATAAATATAGCATGAACTCAAGCTTGACATTATAAATGTTTTTATTTACCGATAATACTATTTCAGGGTACTAGTTTCTTCTTTTTCTCCTCTTATCTTCTTTCTCTTTTTTTTTCTTTCTTCTTTTATCCATTAGCGTACTCATTCATTTATTTGTTCACTGATAAATATATAAATAACCGGTCATTTAGTTCATAAAGTGTGTTCATTACGTAATATATCGTTATATTTGGTTTGGTTTCTTTTTATAAATATGTCACAAAGTGCAAACCTGATCTGCTTATATAACTTTGCTCATCAAGACTGTTATGGTAAGCTAACAAAAAACACGTAATTATATCTAATAGAGCTTAATTACTCTCGAGGCATTGATCAGTTGCATCATGGGCCGTCGACGGCATGTGGTGGGGGAGAGGGAGGGGTACAGCTGTGGGCGAAGATCCCCATACCATGCTTGCTTTCTTCAGTATTACAATCGAAAAGCTGAACTTGAAATATCCAAAACTGTATTTAAGTTAGCAGTCTACTAATCAAAGGTCGAAGTGCGTCTAACGTTTAATAGTACAGTTAATACTGCCAGTCTTGCCACTGGTGATGCATGTGACAGAGTTCGTTGTCATACTTGTTTTTGTTCATCTGACGAGTAAATTAATCGGCCATATGTTTTATTTAACGACGCACTCAACACATTTTATTTACGGTTATATGGCGTCAAACATATGGTTAAGGACAACACAGATATTGAGAGGAACCCCGCTGTCGTCACTTCATGGGCTACTCTTTTTCGATTAGCAGCAAATGATCTTTTATATGCACCAACCCACAGACAGGATAGTACATACCACGGCCTTTGTTACACCAGTTGTGGAGCACTGGCTGGAACGAGAAATAGCCTTGTCTGTGAGACTTGATTTGGTGGTATACACCTTCAAAGGGATGGGACGTAACCCAGTGGTAAGGCGCTCGCCGGAAGCGCGATCGATCCCATTCGGTGGGCCCATTAGGTTATTTTTCGATGCAGCCAGTACTTCACAACTGGTGTAATAAAGGCCGCGGTATGTACTATCATGTCTACGGGATGACGCATATAAAATATTTCTTGCTGTTAATTGAAACGAGTAGCCCAAGGACTGACAACAGAGTGTTTCCTCTCGTTATCATTGTGATCCTTAACCATGCATATAACTGCAAAAAAATAAAAATAAAAATGAAATAAAATTCTTCGTCTTATAAACCATTTCTTCCCCTTCTTTCCTTCTATTTCAAGTATCAATCTTTATTTATATTTGTATTAAAGAAAATACGAATCCACTGCGGGTTTGTCAACCTTATTATTATAAGGGACATTAGAACATAATTTTCTGTAAATTACTTTAATAATTATTATCAAACGAGTTTGTCAACATGAGTGTAGCAGTTTAGTTATTATTGGACGTAAATGTGTGTTAAAAAACCCCAACAAAAAACAACTAAAAAAAATACTGAAGAAAAATATCTATAAAAATAATCAGTTGGGTCATAAATGAAATTCTTCGATGAATTCTAAAGGCGAAATTTAATTCTTCGATTAATTCTGAATGTGCATGATTGTCTTGTTTGAAATGAGATTTTCAAACAACAGAAATGGAGACTTAAGGAGCAAATTCTGTTTGTCCGTGATCTGTTTGTCCGTACAGCTAAAAACCACGTGTACATGTACGTGTTGCGCGCGTGATGCGTAATGTGTAATGCGGTATTAAAAAGTACCCTCAGACCTTTTGGACCTTTTCGGTTACATAAACAGCCCCCCCCCCCCCCCCCCCCCCAGCTTTTACACTATTGGAACGATTACCGAAGAGTTTTTGAATTAAGGTATTGCGCATTACGCAAAACGCATCACGCGCTTCAATTGATTTCTATATAAACGGTTGTTTACGCACCAAGCACAACGCATTACGCATTACGCACACATAGATTCTTCGCTCAATGCGTAATCCGCATCAATGACTTTCTGTGCAAAACGGTTGACTAGTTTCGCGTGTGCGTATCCGACCACTCCTTCGTTGTGGATTACGTATACATCTTCGTATACGTATACATATACGCATACGGACAGAGGAGTTTGCTCATAACTTTGCAGTAAACGTTTGTCCAAACTAAAAAAGACTGAATCGTGACTGCAGGCGAATTCTAACATGGTAAGGAAATTTCCCGCCCCCTAAAAGACCCCCTCCCCTATACACACACATTCCTTTGTATTGAAGGGCTTACGGTATTTCAAACTGTGAATTCCGATATCGCAGAAGTTGGATCGTTTGATTATAGATACAGATCAAATATTCCTTGTTTTTTTTTTTTTCCTTTATCTGTTATTAGAAAAGAACAAAAAGTCTGAAAATCGGTGCCAAGTTATTTGTGTGTATACGTGCTAACGTACACGTAGGTACATTTTGTTTTTCAATTAAAACAAACATTTTTTATCCGATCGATTCGCAATTTTGGGATTATTCCCAAGTTAGAACTGAAAATTACACTGACGTCACGCCATCTTTACTTGACAGACTGAGCCTATATATATATGTACTACATATTATCCATTTTAAAAACTACTCGTAAAATAACATGTTTCAGAATCAGCTTATGACCAAAATACCGAATTTCCCATTCATTTGGCAAGTTAAGCCGCCAATATATTTTACAAAAATACATTTAATATTGCTTGAAAAATAATGTAATATAATTTTGCCAAGCACATACTAGTATGTGAATGGTTTAACGTAAATTGAAACCCAATTCAACCATGTAGGAATGCACGAATCGGAATCACGAATCCGTGCACACTATATTATGGTCTTCTACAGCTAGACAAAAATATACCTCTACCCACCCCCACCCCGCCCCCGCTAATATGTGCCAGTCGTGGATAAATGGTTGTCTATTAACCGAATTAATTTCACCAAGAAAACAAATATATAATTATATCTGTTGTTCAGTACTATGGAGGGATATTATTATCACAACTTCTGTATCGCGATTTGTCACAATTAAATGTGGACAACATGTATTACCGTACGTATCATAATATAGTACGTACAACAACGTTAACAGTAATTTGACTTGTAACAACAATATTATACAAGTTGTATGTTTATTATTTAAAGTTCAAGACAAAATACAGGTCACTCAGGCCCTCCATTTTTTTCACAACTAAGAAAGAGAAAGTTGAAAGAGCGAGTCAAAGATATACTTTTTCTTTCATTCTTTCTTCCCTTCCTTTTTATTGAAAACAGATGTTTACGGTAATTTTCGAGTGTATTGGTATAAGTAGGGTCTAAATCGTCTACATCATAATACGTATTTACTATTACTTATCTTCTGAATCACGTGTACGTGTACCGGTAACAACCTCTACAACTGACCACGACTTTTTAATTATCCACAGCATTTTTCTTGTTGGTTTTTTGTTTGTTTGTTTGTTTGTTTGTCTTGGGACTTTTTTTTGCTGTGGACTAATGTGTAATTACATTTATTCGTGGTGGTGTAATTTTAATGTTTTTACTGGACTAGGGTAGTCAACGAATTTAAGAACACAACGAAAATATATTACAGTGGCGTGGGAAGGTGCCAAAAAGTGGGTAGGCACACACACACATATATAAATATAAATATAAACCATCGCTGCTGCTACTAGGTCAAGAAAAGTGGGGGGGGGGGGGGGGGAGAGAGGCATGTGCCCCCTCCTTTCCTACACCGGTGTATTACATGTACACATATACATGTACTACAAATTTACGATGCTACCTTTTTGATGCACGGATTTAAGAATCCAACGAAATGTGTATTTTATCAAAACGACGAAAATTCAAGCTCACGATATTGATTTTCTTAATTGCAAGGATTACAGTAATACCGCGTATAACAACCCAGTACTATCTGACTCAAAAGCTACTTAGGCTAACTTTGATATGAACACAAATCAAATGAACGTGGCACAGCCTAAACAATTTTGTTCAACCTAAACTGACGTGATATCTAATACATCTTCATGTATTCTGGAAGTCAATATCGGGCATTCGCAAAAACAAACTGTGGTTTCAGTATAAAGAGAACAACAAACACGATTCAGTTTCCAGTATTCCGCTTGTATTTAGAACACTGGTGTTCTGACGCGCTGATAAAGTGTAGTTTTTATTAATAACAATAGAACTACCCACACAAATGATTTGCTATTTGTAACAACTTGAGGTAAGCAAACAACGTTACTGCGTCGGCAGTAAAGCTGAGTAACCGAACTTAAAACTGAGTAATCATACGAGTATGCTCAGTTTTCGTCATGTCACGGATTCCGTGTTTGCCACTCGTGTACTGTGAACATATATATTACAATGATGAGTCTCAGTACAAATATGTCAGAGAAATATATATTTCTCTACTCCGACACTATTTGTTACAATGATGAATCTAAGCGCATATTTGTCAGGGAAACAAAGATGTAACAGAACACTTTGATGTTTTCTGCAAATAGCAAATTAAACATAAAACAAAACTGTTTCAAAAGAATAACGTCAGCTATTTACACATTGTATTCGTATTTGTATTTGCATTGTGGTGTGTTGTTCCGCTGCATTGTACTGTACCCTACTGCACTGCACTGTACTGTATTGGGCAGTACTGTACGGTACTGCACTGTACTGTACTGTACTGTACTGTACTGCACTGCACTGCACTGCACTGCACTGCACTGCACTGTATTCTATTGTACTCCACATTACTGTATTGTACTGTACTGCACTGCACTGTACTGTACTGCACTGTGCACTACTGTACTGTACTTACTTTACTTTACTGCACTGCACTGTATTGTATTGTACTCCACATTACTGTATTGTACTGCACTGCACTGCACTGTGCACTACTGTACTGTACTGTACTGTACTGTACTGCACTGCACTGTATTGTATTGTACTCCACATTACTGTATTGCACTGCACTGCACTGTACTGTACTGCACTGTGCACTACTGTACTGTACTGTACTGTACTGCACTGCACTGTATTGTATTGTACTCCACATTACTGTATTGTACTGCACTGCACTGTACTGTACTGCACTGCACTGCAGTGCACTGCACTGCACTGTGTTGTATTGTACCGTACCCTACTGTACTGAACTGCACTGCACTGCACTGCACTGTATTGTATTGTACTCCACATTACTGTATTGTACTGTACTGCACTGCACTGCACTGTACTGTACTGTACTGCACTGTGCACTACTGTACTGTACTGTACTGTACTGCACTGCACTGCACTGCACTGCATTGTATTGTACTCTACATTACTGTATTGTACTGCACTGCACTGCACTGCACTGCACTGCACTGCACTGTACTCTATTGTATTGTACTGTACTGTTGTGTATTATACTGTATTGTACTGTGCAGTACTGTAATGCACTGCACTGCACTGCACTGCACTGCACTGCACTGTATTGTACCCGACCGGCCTCGGTGGCGTCGTGGTAGGCCATCGGTCTACAGGCTGGTAGGTACTGGGTTCGGATCCCAGTCGAGGCATGGGATTTTTAATCCAGATACCGACTCCAAACCCTGAGTGCTCCGCAAGGCTCAATGGGTAGGTGTAAACCACTTGCACCGACCAGTGATCCATAACTGGTTCAACAAAGGCCATGGTTTGTGCTATCCTGCCTGTGGGAAGCGCAAATAAAAGATCCCTTGCTGCTAATCGAAAGAGTAGCCCATGTAGTGGCGACAGCGGGTTTCCTCTCAAAATCTGTGTGGTCCTTAACCATATGTCTGACGCCATATAACCGTAACTAACATGTGTTGAGTGCGTCGTTAAATAAAACATTTCTTTCTTTCTTTCTTTGCACCGTACCGTACCCTACTGTACTGTACTGTTCTGCACGGTACTGCACGGTACTGTACTGTACTGCACTGTATTGTATTGTACTCCACATTACTGTATTGTATTGTACTCCACATTACTGTATTGTATTGTACTCCACATTACTGTATTGTATTGTACTGCACTGTACTGTACTGCACTGTGCTCTACTGTACTGCATTGTACTACACTGTGCTGTACTGTGCTGCACTGTACTACACTGTACTGTACTTAATGTATTGCAAATACATCGCACATTTGCATTTCATTGTCGTACCGTGTCATGTCGTGTTGTCTTGTATAACAAATATCACTAAGTAGATAAACAGATAAATAATTAGAAACAAACTGATGTTTACAGTGCAAGTCCTCTTGAAACATGTCAAGGTTACTCTACAACAGAATAGTAGTGTCACTTTAGAGTCCTCTTGAAACATGTCACGGTTACTCTACAACAGAATAGTAGTGTCACTTTAGAGTCCTCTTGAAACATGTCACGGTTACTCTACAACAGAATAGTAGTGTCACTTTAGAGTCCTCTTGAAACATGTCACGGTTACTCTACAACAGAATAGTAGTGTCACTTTAGAGTCCTCCTGAAACATGTCAAGGTTACTCTACAACAGAATAGTAGTGTCACTTTAGAGTCCTCTTGAAAGATGTCACGGTTACTCTACAACAGAATAGTAGTGTCACTAATAATTCCACTCATTTCATTTCAACTTATTTTCATGCTTATAACCAATTACGGTTCAAGCACGCTGTCCTGGGTACACACCTCAGCTATATATGCCTGTACAGGACAGTGCTTATAATCAATTAAGGTTCAAGCACGCTGTCCTGGGTACACACACCTCAGCTATATATGCCTGTCCAGGACAGTGGAGTTAGGGGTTATTTATTAGCTATTAGTGAGAAAGAAGTCGGTGTAGTTGTCTTACATATACCCATTGGGTCGTTAAAACTCGCTCTGGGTGGGAGCTGGTACCGGGCTGCGAACGCAGCACCTACCAATCTCAAGTCCGAAGGTTTAACCACTATAAACTCTGTTTCATATGCATGGATTTTAGTAACAGTCGGACAAATGCATTTCCCATGCAGGAACCTGGACGATTTGTTTGGGGAACATGATCTCTACCAGCACTATACATCTACTTTGTATCCCAATTGGATTACTCGCAATTCCAAATTAATCTCCTGTGTACCGTCCGGACAGGCTTATCTCCCCTGGCATCTGGTGGTTGAGTTGGAATGAGTTGAAATGAAGCTATTGAGATAAGGATTTCGTGATAAAAACAATTTCTATAACTTCAGCTTGGGTTTCTCTATCTGTAACTGCCATACGAGATAACTGCGACCATTTGACTCTAAACTTCCTAGTGATATATTTTAGTGAACCGTAAATCCCTAAATATAGGCCGGGTCTGGAATAAAGGCTATATTTTTGTGAGAGTATATATGCAATGCACAATCCAGGGTCCGTGCATATAGGTAGCAATATACAGTTAGTTTCCTTATGTACCTGGGCGCGCAAATAGTTCGCTTGTTGGTTTTGCACAGATCAAATGTTTGAAGGCTAATTATTTAGAATAGGAAGTAAATTCTTAAGCTTAGTGATAGCCAAGAAGTTACATTTTAAATAAATAAAAAAAAAAAAACAAAAAAAAAAATTGAATAGTTAACCCTTTATTCAAATGAGGGTTTTTGTAAAGTTTGATGAGCAAAGTTTCCATATATATGTGTGTGATATCCGCCAACTCCCGCTTGGGTGCGGTTTGTGTGGGTGTGAACATTCTCAAAAATGCACTCAAAATCATGCAGTTTGGACACATTATGATGAAAGTAACACAGACATTTAACTAAAAATATTTTAATACTATGACCCTTTTTGTAATTTCCTTGAGACTAAAACTACCCGTATCTTTCTTTATTTCTAAAACAAAGGTAGACATTTAGGATGCCATGGGTTGGTATGCATAAATCTCAGCTGAAGAGTCACAAATAACGGTGGTCTTCTACCATAAATCAAAACTGAGACTTCACTGAAATATTTAATGACGTCACACGTATGCGATTTGTGTACGGCGTTACTAGTCTTGAGTCTAGACTCTAACTGGAATTGCGTGTTCGCCACAACCGCACTACGGCAGTCGTAAGGGAAAATTTAGTTGCATGAACCGAAACACACGTAGTTTTGGCATAAGGCATACGTAAAGCTAATAGAATACGAATGCAACTTGAGCGTTTTATATGCTTTTGACTAGAGGATTCTCGTGTTGCCATCAATAAATATCCACTGTAAATGTTTGGCAACAAACGGGTATGATATTGTTTCGTGATAGAGCGCTCACATGAGTGCGATGTAACACAGAAATGGTCGATCTCGGTGCACTCGGTGGGTTTTAAAAACTGTATTGTTTTTGTTTTATTAAAATCCCTTACCACGTTTTGAAAGTAGTAACATGTGTGGCAGCAACATCTCTTTCTCTCTCTCTCTCTCTCTCTCTCTCTCTCTCTCTCTCTCTCTCTCTCTCTCTCTTTTTCTATATCTATCTTTGTCTCTGACCCCCCCCCTCTCTCTCTCTCTCTCTCTCTCTCTCTCTATCTGTGTGTGTGTCAGTCTGTCTGTCTGTCTCTCTCTGTGTCTATCTCTGTCTTTTTCTCGCTTTATCTCTATCTTTCTCTCTGTTTGTCTTTCTCTCTCTGTCTGTCTTTCTCTCTCTTTCTCTTTATCTATCTTTCTCTCTGTCTTTCTCTCTCCCTGTGTCTCTCTCTATCTCTTTCTTTCTTTCTCTCTTTATTTCTGTCTCTGTCTGTCTGTCTGTGTCTTGCTCTCTCTCTCCATATCTTTTTCCGTATTTCTCTCTCTCCCTCGCTCTCTGTATATACATAAAATATAATCGACTTATCTCACCGGAAATTCACTGCCACAGAAACACGGGTTTTGGAAAAGGGTTTGAAATTTACCTTCACACCAAAGAATAACAATATAGAAGAATTAAAAGAAGATATTAACGAGTTCTGTCGCCAGTTAAGAAACATTGAATACTTTTTTGAAAACAATAGTTCTAATGATGATTCTATAGTTAGGAATAAAAGTTATTGGAGTGCAATAAAAGGTAGGAGTAGAAATCTAGATGATTATATCGAATTAGTTTCAAAATATCCCCTCATTAACAATTTTAAATCAAATTCAAATATAAAAGATTATAAAAGAAAATGTTTATTAAATTTAGCAAATGATAAGTCTATTGTTATTAAATAAGCGGATAAGGGTGGTACTATTGTTATCATGAATACTGCTAAATACAAACAAATGGCTCTTTCCATAATTGAAGATCAGAATAATTACATAGAAATTACAGAGGTAAAATCAAACAACTTTAAGCAACTTAAAACATTTATAAAACGATTTGAGGGATAATTGATCGAAAAGGAATTTGATTATTTAACAAATTTTTAATGTAAGGAGAGTAATTTTTATGGCCTTCCTAAAGTACATAAGAGCCAGATTATTAATTCTATGTGCAGAGAAGCACAGGCAAGTTATGTATAATTATTGCATCCTAATGACTTACAGTTACGACCAATTGTAGCTGGCCCGGTGTGTGCAACCTACAGACTAAGCAATTTTATTGATATATTGTTGAAACCATTTTTTATTAAAAGTAACCAGTTATACAAGAGACACTATGGATTTTATCAACAACCTTCCAGAAAAGACAACGGACGAAAGCGTACTGGTAACATTTGATGTAACAAAACTATATTCTACCATACCACATGACCTTGGAATCACCGCAGTGTCATACTGGTTAACCAAATATCCCGAACTTTTGCCAGAACGAATATCGAAGTCTTTAATTGTAGAAAGCATAAAATATATATTGGAAAACAATATATTTTACTTTGATGGGAAACACTACAAACAGATTAAAGAGATGGCAATGTGTACCAAAATGGCACCAAGCTATGCCACACTGACTTTAGGTTACCTAGAACAAATATTAGAAACTAAAATTACCAATATATTTGGATCAGACTTTCAGCTATATTTCAAGAAGAACTGGAAACGTTTTCTAGATGATTGTTTCATATTGTGGTCTTTGTCCAAAGACTGTTTGGAATTATTTCACGAGTTACTTAAGACACTGAATAGTAACATAAACTTTACTATGGAAACAGACACAAAGAAAATTCCTTTTCTAGACATTTTAGTAATCAAGTGTGGACGCATAATAGAAACTGATATATTTTACAAACCAACTGATGGCAAACAGTACCTTTCTTTCTCATCCTGTCATCCGAGTCATACGAGAAGAAGTATACCATATAACCTAGCACGGCGTATCTGTATGATTGTGTCAAATATACAAACACGTGATCAACGTCTCCGGGAACTCAACATATATCTTAAAACGCGAGGATTTCCAAAACAGCTAATATCAGATAGTATCGAAAAGGCGGTAGTATTAGATAGAAAATATCTTTTAAAACCAAAACAAATCGTTTCAGCGAAAAGGCCGCTCGCATTTGTATCCGCCCATAACCCGCAGAACCCCGATATATGTAAAACGATCTTGTCAGAATTGCACATTTTAAAACAAAATGAAAAAATGTCATCCATACTAGACTCTGTTTCAATTATAAATAGTAAGAGACAAAGCAAAAACTTGAAACAGATACTGACAAAAGCACGATTTGAATCTACAACAGTAGAACATAAATGCAGTGTCAAAAAGTGTAACCGAAGTAACTGTAGTACATGCCAACATATTTTAGAAGGCACACATACAGAATTCAACCAAAAAGGTTTATTTTGGGTACACAGTGATATGGATTGTTCGGTTAACAATGTTATTTATGTAATTACATGCCAAGGTTGCAAAGAACAATACATTCGTTATACCACTCAGCTGAGAGCCAGAGTACGCGTACACAAACAGCAAATAAAACAACCTGAAACAAGATGCACACCATTGAGTTCACATTTAAATACATGTGCGGCACAAAAAGATATTAAATTCACCATTTTCCCATTTTATCACATAGATACCAATGATGAAATGAAAAGAAAGACAGAGGAAATGTATTTTATTAGAAAGTTTTGTCCACTTCCATGCGCTTCGTTAGATGAAAGCAACAATGCCGTAAATAAATCATCCCCTTCTACTGCAGTAACGTCATAATATGTATGACGTCATATTTAGCAGTTCCTTTCTGGCCCGTGCTTATAAACCTTAAAGTCTAGACTTTAATTAAGTCCAGACTTTAACGTCATGGCAACGCCATTCAAATAACATTACGTTAAAGTCTGGACTTTTATAAGCACGGGCCCTGAAGATAAGATTGAAAGTAAGTATGTAAAAGGATAGTTATTTCTTTAAATTGTTTTTTAAATACATATATACTGTACACTTGTTTTCTTTTATCATTTCCGGGGTTGGTGTGCCTTATACTGATTTTAAATATAGTATTAACAAATTTATCTTTTCGACTTGGCAACATGATTGGGACGGTGCGGTTGCGAACAAACTTTATGACATCAAGCCAGTCTTGGGACAGTGGCAGTCCTCTTATAGACAGTGCAGGAAGGATGAGGTAGTCTCGTGTCGTGCCCGCATCGGTCATACTTACTTGACCCATTCATTTATTTTGAAGAAAGATCCTCCACCTCAGTGTGACCGCTGTCAGTGTACTCTGACGGTACGCCACATTTTGGTAGAGTGTCCTCATCTCAAAGACACTCGAAAAGATATATTTGGACAAATAAATGTGATGGAATCATTTCGATTCTATCCAGAAATTATTTTACAATTTTTACGTGACACTGAGTTTTATTCTAAATTTTAATTATGTCTATCTGTGATATTTGTATTTTTACACAGTCCTTTACACTGTGTTTTTATTTAACTGTTGAATTTTTATATTGATGTTGATCATCACTTTGTATGTATGTATGTATGTATGTATGTATATCTGTGTGTGTGTGTGTGTGTGTGTGTGTTTCTCTCTCTGTTTGTCTCTGTCTCTGACTCTCTCTGTCTCTCTCGCTCTCTGTCTTTCTCTCTCTGTCTCTCTCGCTCTCTGTCTCTCTGTCTCTGTCTCTGGCTCTCTCTGTCTCTCTCTCTCTCTCTCTCTCTCTCTCTCTCTCTCTCTCTCTCTCTCTCTCTCTCTCTCTCTCGGTGAGATGCGAGACCACGCGAATCGAGAAACTCAGCAGCCTCAACTAATGTTTTGCTATGCTGCTGTCGCTTGTGTGTGGTAAAGCCTTGAGTCTAGAGTCTAGATTAAAAGTTTAATGAGGTTTATAAATGTTTTAGAATCCAGACTCAATCTCTAATGACGTCACACGCATACAATTTGTATGGCGTTGACATTACTGTCTCAGACTCTAGTACAGTCTCGATAGTCTCGCTAAACGTTTTATAAGCACCATGCCTGGGCCCGTGCTTATAAAACCTTTCGAGTCCAGACTCAATCTCTAATGACGTGACACACGCACACGATTTGTATAGCGTTGTCTGGCGTTGTCATGACGTTAGTGTTTCAGACTCTATTAGAGTCTCGAGTCTAGACTCTAATGACGTCACAGCATGCAATTTGTACGGCGTTGCCCTGGCGATAACGTCTCAGACTTTATTGGAGTCTTGAGTTCAGACTCCAAAATGTTTCTAAGCGCCAGACCAGGGCCCGATCTTATAAAACATTTAGAGTCCAAACTCAACCTTCAAAAATGTCTTCAGTCAGTTTTATAAGATCGGGCCCTGGTCTCGAATAACGACTGATTTCAAGATAACCTGGTGCTGGTTTGATGATGATGATGATGATGATGATGATGATGATGGTGGTGGTGGTTTTGATGATCATGATGATGATGATAATGATGATATGATGATGTAATTTATTTATGTTTATATCAAAAAGTGTCACTCGTGTTTTATAGGAACGTTCTTATAAAACTTTACGTGCAGTCTCCGGTCTTTAAATACATGAATGTGGACTTTGAAAGTTTTATAAGTAAGTCTCGATTAGTATCTGGGCCCGTGCTTATAAAACTTAAAGTCTAGACTTTAATAAAGTCCAGACTTTAACGTAATGCTATTTGAATGGCGTTGTCATGACGTTGAAGTCTGGACTTTATTAAAGTCTAGACTTTAGGATTTATAAGCACGGGGCCTGATGAAAATAGCATTGAAGCTTTTGTTGAAAGATTTACGGTATGTGTGTTGTCTTACACGTCGCACGGGTTCATTCAATACTGTGAAGCAGACTGGAAGTTACCAAGACGTTACGGATGTTGGAATTTTTTACAATTTCCTGCAACGAATGATTTTCTTGTGATTGTTAGTTAGAAAACATGCGGAGAATGTGTTAATTATCTTCTCTCGACGTGTCACAAACAGACCGTGGTATTGTCGTCTGACCAACACAGATTTCTGGACACAACTAGTGGATTAGCGCGCCGGATGTAATGATGGTAGACCTTGGACATGGGTTTTAGATCTTCATCCGGAAATCAAGGTTGAAGGTAGGCGGTTTGCAGGCTAGTATTTAAGGATACTCACATTAGCCTAATAGGGTTGAAGGTTTGCAAGCGAGTATTCAAGAATATCCACATTAGGGTTGACGATAGGCTGTATTTAAGGATACTAATACTAGGGTTGAATATAGGCGCTTTGCAGGTGAATATTCAAGGATACGTTCTTTAGAGTTGAAGGTAGGCGCTTTGCAGGCGAATATTCAAGGATACGTTCTTTAGGGTTGAAAGTAGGTGCTTTGCAGGTGAGTATTCAAGGATATTCACATTAGGGTTGAATGTAGGCCGTTTACAGGCGAGTATTGGTGTTGATGAAGTATGGAAAAGAATATGATTTTGAATAAATCACAATTGTAAATCTGATGACCGGCTATATATTCTTCAAACAAATGTTAAATTCTTGCTTAGATGAATGTAATTTGGATTAGGGGTGAGGGTTATGGTGTGCGTGTATGTATGTGTGCGTTTGTGCGTGACAATTCTTCATTTCATTTCAAATTATTTTCGTGCTTATATCTAATTGAAGTTCAAGCACGCTCTCCTAGACACATACCTAAGCTATCTGGGCTGTCTATCTAGGACAGTGGGTTAGTTGTTAATGGTCAGTGGTTAGTGAGAGAGACGAGGGTGTAGTGGCCTTGCACCTACCCACCGAGTCGTTAAAACTCGCTCTGGGTGGGAGCCGATACCGGACTGCAAACCGTGTAACCACAACGTCACCGAGGCCGGTGACAATTCTTCATATCGACTCCAACTGCTAGTTCTTTTTATGTATGTTATATTTCTTACGTAGTGCAGTTATATGTCATGGTTAAGCTAATCACGGAAACTAACGCTATCAGATAAAAACATGGTCTTTGATCTTTAATCAACGCAGATCTAATAATTTACGTCATTAAATAAATATTACTTTAATTTCCTTATCAAATTTCGAAATAATTATTCCCGAACTCTTAAAGCATTTATACCTGAAATAGATGTTACATGTATCTTATTACAATATAATTTAGCTAAATTGATGTTACATGTATCTTATTACAATATAATTTAGCTAAATTGATGTTTTCGTGTTTCCTTTTCTTGTGAGGGCGGCGGGACGTAGCCCAGTGGTAAAGAGTTCACTTGATGTGCGGTCGGTCTGGAATCGATCCCCGTCGGTGGGCCCATTGGGCTATTTCTCGCTCCAGCCAGTGCACCACGACTGGTATATCAAAGGCTGTGGTATGTGTTATCCTGTCTGTGGGATGGTGCATATAAAAGATCCCTTACTGCTAATCCGAAAGCGGGTTTCCTCTCTCAATATCTGCGTGGTCCTTAACCATATGTCAGACGCCATATAACCATAAATAAAATGTGTTGAGTGCGTCAATAAAACATTTCCTTCCTTTTACCATGACGATCATCATCATCTTTACCATGATGATGATGATCATCATCTTTACCATGATCATCTTTACCATGATGATCATTATCATCTTTACCATGACGATAATCGTCATCTTTACCATGACGATCATCATCATCTTTACCATGATCATCATCATCAGCAGCAGCAGCAGCAGCAGCATCACCACCGCCACCAGCACCTGTTAATATGCATCCATAATGAAAATATATATTCATGATCACATATCAAATGATAAATAAATGTAAATTCAGTTTTTGTATACGAGATGGCACGGAAAAGAAATTAACTCCCCTGTTGATGTTCGGAAACTTAAAGAGCTTGTCTTCGAGTGACCTCATCCACAGGGGATGTTCGCATTAATTCTAGAATACAAATTTTTACTTTAGCAGATTAATCTATGTACTACCCTAACGGCCGGCGTGGCCATGGACAGTCCAAATCAAAGTAATTGCCTTTATCAACTCAACGTGACTTGCAAATAGAATGATGGGCGTTCCGAACTCAACGACTAGCTATTTCTGTGGAAACTACATTCATGCAGAACGCAACAGATCATCTACAATTGACATCGCCATCAAAGCACAGAAATGGATAAATGTCACGGTTTAGTGCATTTCATAAATCTTGTTTCCATTTTACCAAAGATTGTAAATACACATGCATATGGATATTATCAGTTTAAGAGTGCTTATTGCAGTGTATCATTGCATCAGTTGGTTTACTTGTATAATCAGTCGCGATATGTGCTAAGCTGTCTTGGTGATATCCAATCTATTGAGGATGAAATTCATGGGTTTCTGTTATAAAACAGTCCGTTATATGAGGATCTTCGTTTTAATTTGTATCAATATGCTCAGTTATGATGTAACATTTTTATATCGTTAATTGATGTAGAAAAGTTATGTATTTTAATGTCAGAGCCTGACCTTGCGTTTGTAACTGCCAAAACATGTTTTTATATTTTACAACATTGTAGAGACTTTTATATATGCAATACTGTTGTTGTTGTTGTTCTTCTTCTTCTTCTTATTTTTATTATTATTATACCTAATTTTATTATTTAAATATATTGTCTCTTATAAATCATAAGAAATGGCTTATGTTCTTTTATGTTGGTTGTATTTTTATATACGTGTAATGTACACAAGACGTTAGTAAATCATCTGGCGGTCTATCTGTCAACTTTCATACAAAGAAAAGAACCCTTTCTACTAAGTAGTAGGAACAGTTCGCGTTAGCGACAACACTGTACATAACCTCTGTCCTGAATAGCCATCCATTTTAATCCCACGAAAAAGTTAAACTTTTTTAACGATACCACTAGAGCTCATTGATTAAGTAATCATCGGCTATTGGATATCAAAACATAGGAGTTAGCCAAGAGGAAAACAATAACAATGAATGATACTAGGGTATGGAAAGTCTTAGTTGTTAAAACCAGCAGATTGGTTATGCCATCGAACTACAGGCTGGTATGTACAGCGTTCGCAGCCCGGAACCAGCTCCAGCCCAGAGCGAGTTCTTAAGGGCTCAATGGGTAGGTGTAAGGCCATTACATCCTCTTCTCTCTCTCACTAATCATAACCAACTAACCCATTGTCCTAGACAGACAGCCCAGATAGCTGAGGTATGTGCCCAAGACAGCGTGCTTGAACCTTAATTGGATATAAGCACGAAAATAAGCTGAAATGAATAAAAAATGAAAAATGAAAAAAAAGCAGACAGTTTTACAATTACCAGCTATTATTCATTTCACTGACTAAACAATGTCTTTTGGAAAAGAAAAGGATTCTTTGTGGACGACATGTTTTAAAACTGCTGACGTCTAGCATATAAGATAACCACCACCGCCATCGCATGTTACTATGCATCCATAATAAATGAAAGGGCCGTCTACTCATTACATTCGTTCTCTTCTTCTCTTCCATCTACTTCTCCTCTTCCTCTTCATTCCTCGTTTTTTTCTCTTCCTGCTTCTTCTTCACCTCTGCTCATTCTCCATTCTCGTCTTCTCTCCTTCTTCTTCTCTTCCTGCTTCTTCTTCACCTCTGCTCATTCTCCATTCTCGTCTTCTCTCCTTCTTCTTCTCTTCCTTCTCCTTATCTTCCTCCTTCTCCTCCTTCCTCTTCTATTCCTCCTCTTCCTTCTCCTAATTATCCTTCTTGTTATTATCTTCCTCCCCCTCCTTCCTCTTCTTATCTTGTGTAGCCCAGTGGTAAAGCACTCGATTGATGCGCGGTCAGTTTGGGATCGACCCCCATCAATAGGCCCATTAGGCTATTTCTCGCTTCAGCCAGTGCATCATAAATGGTATATCAAAGGCCGTGGTTTGTGCTATCCTGTTTATGGGATAGTGCATATAAAAGATCTCTTGCTGCTAATCGAAAAGAGTAGCCCATGAAGTGGCGACAACGGGTTTCCACTCTCAATATCTGTGTGGTCCTCAACAATATGTCCGCCATATAACCGTAAATAAAATGTGTTGAGTGCGTCGTTAAATAAACCATTTCCTTCCTTCTTTTCTTGTTTCTCTTCCCCCTCCGTCTTCCTCCTCTGCTTCTTCTCTTCCTTCCTTCTCCTTCTCACTAGTACTACTGTCACGCAATGACATGAAAACAACGTCCCATCCAACATTAATTTTTATATATTAATCAATACAGCGGGGTTTTTTTCTATTTCGGTTTTCTCTTTTGTTTTTTCATTCTACCTATTAATACAGGCTTAACGCTTCCAATTTAATGGAAATATTAACCATTGTTTATATAGCGAAGATGGCGGCAAGCAAATGGTTTCTTTATAGCCGCGGAGACAATATCCGGCTGTTATTCCGAATCACGTATATATCAACCTAACTCCATAACCCTCTTTATGGGTCATTTTTGAGAATATCGTGTGCACACTCGTTACGCGAGAATCGAACGTGTAATTGAAAAATGATGTGTCTTAAGGAAATAAGCCTCAGCAGCACCGCGGCCCAAAGAGGAAGAGGACCATTCGACGGTTTTGCAGAAATTGAGAAATAATACTAAAACGGCTTACTATTCTCGTAAATTGTGGCCGTAACGGCGGGGATCAATTTTACATAATATAGACAGTGGTATGGCGGCTGTCTCTTAAGAAAGTTATTATTTCTGAGCGTCGTAAACAGCGGAAGCACTAAAGAACTTTTAGTGACCCAATTATCCACTATAAAGTTCGTTTACGTTGCCGCCATGATGGTCCGGAAAAGCGAATTTTCCCATTGTGCTACTTAATTATCTCACGTACGTGTTGTAACCTTTACTAGCTTTAGGGCAGCAGTTCTGAACCGGGTGCCCCTAAATCTCCAAGCGGTGGATATTATATATAGATTTTATCATCCATTAAAGGCTTTTGTAGGAGATATCGCCGACACTATAATTTGCGATATCTCCTGCGATATTCTCCTAGGAGATAGCGCTTCTTTTGTGACGTCACTGTGTATGTTTCAGCGCTAAACCTATCATTAGTGATGTCACGCCACTGTCGTTCTGCTAGTTAACGAGTCCACCGCTGCCAAATATAGTGACATTCAACTCACATTACTGACAATGTTTACAACTGTCGCAAATGAAAAGAATGATAATGGATGATAAAAAGAATACCCCCCCCCCCCCCCCCCCCCCCCCCGTCGTGTCTTGTGATATAATTTATCAGCACTCGTTGATAAAAGTGGCCCTAAATCTTTAAAGGGACAGACCCTAGTTTCAGTCCATGAAAATGCACACTAAGTTTAGTTAATCTACAAACCTGTAACACATTTGGATAAAGTTACAACTGAGTGAAACATGAGTCTGTGATTTTGAAATGGTGAAATACCCTCTAAAAAATAGACTAAAACTTGTCTACATAATTGTTACTTCTCAGACGCACGTGCATTTTGTGATATTAAAAACACCAGGATGACGAAAAACACTTCGAATGTACGGAAATGGATAATCTAAACAATAAAATCTAAGTAAAGTATGATTCCAGTTGTCAAAACGACTATAATAGTCAAAAATATGCCTTAGTGTTTAAAAACTAGGGTATGTCCCTTTAAGCGGTACACACTATATATAGATAATATTACATAAGTGGCCCAAAATCTTCAAGCGGTACGTATTATATATAGATAATATTACATAAGTGTCCCTAAATCTTGAAACGGTACGTATTATATATAGATAATATTACATAAGTGTCCCTAAATCTTGAAACGGTACGTATTATATATAGATAATATTACATAAGTGTCCCTAAATCTTGAAACGGTACATATTATATATAGATAATATTACATGAGTGTCCCTAAATCTTGAAACGGTACATATATATATATATATATACACACACACACACACACACACATATATATATATATATATATATATATATATATACACACACACACACACACACACACACATACATACATATATATATATATATATATATATATACACACACACACACACACACATACATACATATATATATATATATATATATATATATAAAATATTACATGAGTGGCCCTAGATCCTCAAGCGGTACGTATTATATATACATGTAGATAATATTACATCAGTGGCCCTTAATCTTCAAGCGGTACATATTATATAGAGATAATATTACATGAGTGACCATTAATCTTCAAGCGGTACATATTATATAGAGATAATATTACATGAGTGGCCGTTAGATATTATTATCTTATGAGCTGTTTCGAAAACGTGACTAATGAACGATAGCGAGTTGAATACGTTTTTAAGTGAGTTGTAAGATGCATTGTATCTAACGGACACGAATATAGAGTTCCATTTCTGACATATCCTCTAACACCAGGTTTAAGAGAAAGAAGGAAATGTTTTATTTAACGACGCACTCAGCACATTGAATTTTTATTTACGGTTATATGGCGTCAGACATATGGTTAAGGACCACACAAATATCGAGAGAGGAAATCCGCTATCGCCTGTTCATGTGCTACTCTTTTCAATTAGCAGCAAGGGATCTTTTATATGCACCATCCCACAGACACGACAGTACATACCACGGCCTTTGTTACACCAGTTATGGAGTACTGGCTGGAACGAGAAATAGCCCAATGGGTCCACTGACGGGAGAAGGTTTAAAAGAAACTGAAATGTATTTTTAACTCAAAACCTAATTTACGGAGCTGTTAACGTGATTCGGTTGTGTTAATTTCATTGCTTCTAAAACTTGGAATATCTGCCTGTATCAAGGCCTATCAATAGGTTTCTAATAAATATTGTCTATTAAATTGAGTGTGGTGGTTTCTGAAATTATGTGTAATCAAATAATAGGCCTACAACCAGATATACAAATGTATCTTTTGAGGTTGAAGTTTCCGTGTTTTGTTATAGGGGTAATACAAATGATACAGGCTACAATGACGATGAAGCTAGCTATATGTATATGGGAACTCTTTTTGCGTGCCCCTGTCCAAAAGTAGGTTCAGGCACGCCCATTCCGGATCCGGCAGCTAACGTCGCCAGGGGCCGGTTTCGGGGCAGGAGGGGGAGCTAGCAATAAGGTATGTAACATGTGCTAGCGGAATATTAAGGAAACTAATTGCTTAACAAATCGCACATTCTTCAAGAAGCGGCTATTGACACTGGAAATGACTACTTGTCTAGCGCAGATAATGCCTGGATTAAATCACACACACACACACACACACACACACACACACACACACACACACACATATATATATATATACGCACGCACGCACGCACTTACACACACACACAGAGACACACACGCACAGACACACACATATACACATATGGACTGCTTAGTCCATATGCACTTCATCACAAAGTAACGCATATAACGGCCTTTGATATAGTGGAATACTAGTTTGGAAAACACCACCAATGATTCACATAGGCATGGGCGTAGCGTGATCTAAACCTGGAAGCGGGGGGAGGGGGGGGGGGAGGGGGGGTGAATAAACCTAGCGGATCCTTTTGTCTACATTTTTCCTCTGATACTTATATGAATAGCCTAAATTTACATTGAATAAAATATTTTAGCCTGGGGGGGGGGGGGGGTCGTTCGAACCTCACCCGACCCTCAGCCTACGCCCCTGATAGGGGATCGGTCCCAGGATTCTACTACCGTTCATTTCGTGTTTACCCACCATTAATGCTGAATTAACCGTAGCGTCGTGGGTAAAACTCGATGGGATGCGGTGAACTCGTATGGAAACTAACTCGTATGAACGGAAAACTCGTATGCAAAACGAACTCGTATGGAAAAAATAATGGTGAACTCGTATGGGGATGTATGGATATGCAGATATACTTTGATATTTCTCTTAAATGTGTATTTTGACACTTGTTTTGTATACATGCTTCTTATTTATGTCACCATCAGTCAACTATTTGCGTGTCAACCGCAGTTTGTGCGTCAACGGCAGTCACCTATTTTCGTGTCACCCGTGGTCACCTATTTTCGTGTCGTTATATATTTTGTTTCATGCATAGGCTTATGGGCACATTTTCCCCGAATGACATATGTCGTCAAGAGCATCCTTGCCCGAATGACCAGACAATTCCGTCGGGCTAGCGGATTTGTCGAACTCTGCATAAAAACTACACACAAGTTGCTATACAGTATTGGATATATCAGTTTGTAATTTCCATATGAGTTCACTGCATTTTCCCCCATACGAGTAAGTTTTCCATACGAGTTCACTGCAAGCTAACTCGATTTGCAAGTTGGGTAATCCTTCAAAACTGTCATAGACCAATTTAACAGAATACGTTAATATTGTAAATACGACACACACACACACACACACACACACACACACACACACACACACCCTGTGTGGGTTTAACTCATAAAAAAAATGTGCTTATTATATTGCCAGTGAATAAACGCACGAGATGTACAAATCAACGCGTCTGTTGAATATTATATTAATAATTATACCATTAAATTCTTTGTTTCGGTCTTTCCGGGGCGCAGTAGTAAATGAGGTAATTGCATGACGTGTTGTCAAGACGTGGATCTATTTGTCAGTATAGGGGCGTTGAAATGACTTGAGTCGTTGGAATCGAGCGTGACATTTTAGAGAAAACTATTTCATAGACACAGTTTACACACTAGCGCCGTTATCACCGCCAGACCTCAGTGAGTAGGAATTCTTTAGAGATTTTACTTCCTGATTAGTCTTTGTCTACTAAGCAATATATATGCACGGTCGTGGTATAAAATTAACATTTGTTTTGTTTAACGACACCACTAGAGCATATTGATTTATTGACCATTGGCTATTGGATATCAAACTTTTGGAAATTTTGATATATAGTCTAAGACAGGAAACCCGCTACAGTTTTCCGTTAGTAGCAAGGGATCTTTTATATGCACCAGCACACAGACAGGATAACACATACCACGGCCTTTGATATACCAGTCTTAGTGCACTTCCTGGAACGAGGTCGTGGTATGTGTGGGCCTGGTCTTGGGAAATTGTATATATATATATATATATATATATATATATATATATATATATATATATATATATATATATATATATATATAAGATCCATGTTTGTTGCTATTCGGTACGAGTAGCCTACTGAATATGTGGTCATGTGAGATAGAAAAAGTACACCCGACATGATGAGAATTTCGATCTGGGACGAGCTAGACGAGTCCCAGAGTCGAACTTTCCACCACCGAAGGTGTGAGGTGTTTTTTTATTACTCCACTTAGCTACATACAATGAATTGTTTTTCTGTCGTCCATTTGGTAAGTAAACTATTATTTTACAGTAATAGACAAATATGGTTGAAAACGTAACTTTTTTGTAATGTTTTATCATAAATAAACTACACTATTATACTACATATGTTAAATAAATTTTAATACTACAAATTTACAAGATAATGCATGTTTTAATAATAAAATATCAGCGTTAACCTGCTGTAAAGATAACAACAAAGTTATCTTTCGTAGCTGTTTATATGTGATAGTTCTGACGTATTAAAACATTGAGAAAAAACCTGTCTAAATTTGGTTTTAATTCCGTATAATATATAATTTCGTCGATTCAATTATAAATATTTTCGAGACATGAAAAAGCGGATTAATATGTCTTACAGTGTCTGCCTGAAATAATCCGCATTATTGAAACGGAATCGTCCACTGAGAAATAAAGTCACCAACAATGAATTACAAAGACCATGTACTTGCTTCCCAACGATAAATTAGTACAGATGAACGTATTTTACAAACTGTTCTATTGGAACAGATCACTACGTTTAAAATAGAGATGTACGCTAAATCGTGTCATGAATATTGTTAATTATTTTTAATTAATAACATCGATGTTTGTGCAGTAAATAAAGAAAGACAAACAGGTTGGAATAATTGTTGATGATCCGTATGTCATCGAGCATTGATAATCTAGATTTCTGGTCAATTGTTCGTACGTGTACTACAAATTCATGTTTATTGATCTATTGATTTAAAAGACAATATGACCATGCATTTTTATTTTTAATTATTCATTATTAATTACTTAAAACTATTAAGTAGACACAACTATAGATTTTTATTTCGGAATAAGTGAAACCGTGAAATAGTAACCGTTTGTATTTCCCAGAAAAAAGTGCCATTGTTAAACATAATATTGTTTTTGTGGGTTTTTTTAAACTCATAGATATAACTTATTTATAACAATATTTAAAGCAGAAACAACAAATATTATTAAATTAAGTTCACTAATTATCTTGTCTTCGCTGACTTTACAACGATGGATGGGGAAGGATCCCCCAAAAGGTCAACGTACACACACTCCTGGCTTGTGCATTCAAACGGGTTGACGGGGGAAATGCAGACGAACGGACAAAACGTGGTCAAACAAGCTTATTGCTACAAACGTCACATATATTCTTGAAGGTGAATCCCACTCAGGCGATAGTCCTCTATCGTGTTTTTCCCCCATTCCAGCCAATGGTTCAAGATTGAATATCAAAGACAATGGTGGAAAAAGTGTTGCCAATTAGCAATGTGTTTCTTCTCGAACTTTTAACACCAATTGTCGCCATTATCAGATCTTAGACACATCACAGCCGTAGAATTAGCATGTGATATGGTGTTACATGTATTTTACAAATAACACAAACACTACTTTAATTTTTTTTTCATGTTAGTTGTGGGTTTTTTTTTATTACAGTAACAATAAACACAAGCAGGATATGAAAAACAAAACACTTTTATGAATTTAATTATTCGCCCAGCCCTCAGTAGACCCATTCTCCAATTGCCCCCCCCCCCCCCCCAATCCCAACGAGTGTGCTCCACGACTGGTATATCAAAGGCTGTTCCTGTCTGTGGGAAAGTGCATATAAAAATACCTCATACTACTAATGGAAATAATGTTTACGGGTTTCTTCTGAATCTGGGTCACTACCACCATAAGTTTGACATCCAACAGCCGATGATTAACAAATCAATGCGCTCCAGAAATGTCTTTAAATAAAACAAACTTTACCTTTATTCATCCAGACTGTTTCAAATGTCACCCTAATAATCTGATTAAACAACACGCTCGTCGTTTAACTGGATTACATGGGAACATAAAGTTGTGACCATCCGCTAACGTGTCTCTGTTTTAACATTCATCGCGCATGGGTGGCCAAATGTGATTACTCGATGTTTTTCAGTCGCAAGTTGGGCATTCTAATATCGTTCCCCAATTACGATTAACAACACACGCAGGACAAAGATCTCTAAAGCGAGCTTCACTATATTGACTAAATTAGTCATACATGCCCGCGGTGGCCATTTGCAATGGAGATGTTTTTCATGTTTAGCAACTGCCACATGAGTCTTTGTGATGTAATCTAGCCCAGCATTCAATTGCATTACCTTTGATGAATCTAATTTTTACGCAGTTCCATGTACGGGAGACTTGTGGCATATTGAAAAATAAATGCCTGATTGCTTTACTCGCAAGAATGCAATTTCGTTGGCTGTAGTTATTTAGGCGTCCACTCTCGGATTCCCCTTCATGCAAAAGTCAAGCCAAGCCAAGACAATATGTATTAACATGCTCATATACCACTAGAGTTTCGAGCATGTCTGTCCCGGGTCCCGTCTCTGGATAGATAGCCAGTGGCCTGACCCGGAACAGAATCAAAAGTCAAGCAGATTAGTATTTGGAAAGGTGATCATCTGGGAAAACCTAATGATGTACAGATTGCCAATGCTCCACTACCTGTACAGGCAACACCGTAGGAAAGCGCCTATAGACGACTCCTTGCTACATGTGGTTCGTGCAAATCGGTAGAATATATTATTTGGCATTAGCGGGTTTCTTTTTTAACACCAAGCAAGAACTCATCCTCATCACAATCATCATCACCATCACCATCACCATCACTTAGTCGTAGATGAAATTATCTTTAGTTCTGACCAAAACAGAGTTGCAACATGCATATAATATCGTTGGCATATTTCATGACAATTAGTATGAACGAAATGTTTTCTGCGCAGATGTTTGTAGTGTACAGTGTAGTCTAAAATTAACCACTTTCTTCCACGCTAGTTGTTAAATTCGAAAAGAATGCTGATTTAAATGCACACTCCAAGAGCACCTACAATTTACACACACCCCTCCCCCCCCCAAAAAAAAAAAAGAAAAAGAAAGGAAAAAAAAAACACCACAAAAAAAATCCAAATCAAAACAAAACAAAACAGAATAGCATTCCTTGTCTTCTAAGTAAATTGCTACGTTCCGATATCAGTATTTATGATTATTATTGCTATTTACACCCATGCCATGTCGAAAACGCCCTTAGACGAGACTGATAAGAGAAAGAAAAGGAATTTCCTACATCAGACACAATTTAAAATATCCCAGCATGTTTGAAAGGTAACTAGTCAATTCATACCATAGTCATTTCGTACCCAATTTTACCATTTCGTACCCTGGTCATTTCGTACCATAGTTATTTGGACATTTCGTACCATGGTTATTTCGTACCATGTCTGTTTGGTCATTTTGTACCTTGGTCATTTCGTACACCTTAGTCATTTTGTACCTCAATAATTCATTGTGCAGCTTAGTTGACTGATAGATAGTAAAATGTCGAATTACTGATTTAAAAAATAAACATTAGGCTAATGCAGCTATATTGAAGCCCCACCCTTAAGAAAAAAAGAAACAAACAAACAAATAATAAGACAAAGATTATATATTACTTTTATTACTTTTATCTTCAAACGTTTCCGTTCTTCATTATATTAATTACCAACGAGCACTTTGTATTAGAATAACATATCAAGATGTTCTGAGACAAGTTGATCTCAGAAAAACCTCAATTACCCACGAAGACGGTGTGTTAGATATAAACAAACGAATTATGGTTTTATAAAATAAACAAAGGCCATGGTGATGTGACTGTTGATTATAACGATTGTTTATCCAACAGCAATAAGGCAAGCATAGGCAGAGAATCTGTCGACAGTGGGCAAGGACGTAAGCCTATGTAAGATGGGGGGGGGGGGGGGGGGGGGGGGTGAGTCTCGTATCATATGAATGATCATCAGTGGCAATATACATATGTTCATTTAAACCTTTGCTCACTTTACAAGGTATGTTTACACGTCAACGTTTATTCGTCAACAATAAAAAGAAGTGGCATACCATGACAAAAATAAGATACCGAGTACGAAACCACTATGGTACGAAATTACCAAACATTATGGTACGAGATGGTAAAAAGTAGGTACGAAATGGCTATGGTACGAAATGACTGTGGTACCAAATGACCAGAGCACTATGATACGAAACGACTATGGTACGAAATGACTATGGTACGAAATGACCATAAACTATGGTACGAAATGGATGGTACGAAATGACTTTGGTACGAAATGACTAGTAACCGTTTGAAACAGTGTTGAAACTCGTTTCGAATTTAATCATCGATCATCGGTTATAATCGGCTGGCACCAACCGATCAACTTTCGATTACACAGTCGGATGGAACATAAGAAGGATTTGAATTATAAGGACCATGCACCTATTGTCGTGTTCAGCCTACAAATGCCTAATTTTACCCTTAATAACCATTTGATTTTTTTCTTCATGTACACAGACATAAAACCCCAACCTCAGCATATTTCATCATCTAAACTGGAGGAACAATTACAGTTGACATTTCCCCACACAATCGATTATGGATTTTTATTAATCGATCATCGCATTAGTAGAGCCAAACCGATAAATTTTCGAATATAATTGATCATTGGACCATCACTAATATAAACTATATCCTCCAGTTGTTGATGTAATAATTTGGAGACTAATGGATACTTAATGACGACAATAAAGTTGCAATTACCCTGCCTTCTTTCTTCAGCATTAATGCATTTTTAAAGTTACTTCCAAGTACAAAATGGCGAAGTGTGTGTTACGTCTAGCCAGTTAAAATAAATATATCTGTATATGGCGAAGTCTCGTGAGCCAGTGTTGTTTATTTTTTGTTTTAGTAAATTACAAATGTTAATTTTTTAAAAGATGATTTGGTGCTTTTCAGTCTATAATTATGATTGATCCATGTTTACGTGCAAAATGTAAATAGGAAAGAGTTCGTGATTGAACCTGCAAAGTTGTCTTTCTTGGTCCGTCGGGGCGGGACGTAGCCCAGTGTTAAAGCGCTCCCTTGATGCGCAGTCGGTCTAGGATTGATTCCCGTCGGTGGGTTCATTGGACTATTTCTCGTTCCAGCCAGTACTCCACAATTGGTGTAACGAATGCCGTGGTATGTACTTTCCTCTCTGTGGGATGCTGAAAGTTCATTTGCTGCTAATCGGAAAGAGTAGCCCATTGCATGACGGCAGCAGGTTTCCCATCTTATTTTCTGTGTGGTCCTTAACCATTTGCCTCACGCCATATAACATGCCTTACAAAGTTAAAAGTTTTTTGTTCAACGACACCACTAGAGCTCACTGACTTACTAATCATCGGCTTCTGAATATCAAACATTTTGTAAAATTCTAAGTCTTAGAGAGGAAACACGATACATTTTTGATATACCAGTCGTGATGCACTGGCTGGAATGAGAAATAGTCCAATGGATCCACCGACGGGTGTCGATCCTAGACCGACCGCGCATCAGGCCAGCGCTTTACCACCGAACTACGTCCGGCCCCGATAACATGTCTTACTTCCAGGTTGGAGAACTGACATTTCATTTTAACTTATTTTCGTCTTATATCCAATAAGGTTCAAGCACGCTGTCTTAGGTACATACCTGAACTATCTGGGCTGTCTGTCCAGGACAATGGGTCAGTTCTTAGCTGTTAGTGGTTAGTGAGAAAGAAGAGGGTGTAGTGGTCTTACACGCTCTGGGTGCGAACCGGTACCGGGCTGCGAACCCAGTAACTACCGATATCTTAATCACACGACACCACCGAGCCTGGATGAGAGAACTGACAAGAATAACCCGCACGCTTAACATAGCCTAATTGTTTCAAGGATTTACTAAGACTAGAGACCAGCAAATGTGGGTATTGATTACATCCATTGATCTCGCCGTGAATACCGCACAATCCTCGTGACAAGGGATACTCAAGAACAAAAACGTTTTACAGAACTCCAGGTTTGCCAAGTCACCTTCATGCAGATGGATGTAATAATTATTTAATGACCAATTTTAAAATCCTAATTGCTTTCTGACATGTTTGTAAAAACAATAAAATATTCAATGACATCTTTTTTTTTTTTAGCTTAAAAACTGCAAATACGACTTGATTCAACTGCTAATCTAATGTAATGTCAATGATACTCACCAAAGCAAGGAAATTAAACTGGGAAATACAGTTTTTAAGAATTGTGTCAACATGAGGTTTAAAGGGACTGTCTCGACTTTGTTTCCATTGTTAAGATGTTGCTGACTAGCAAACGTTTTCATAACTAAAAATTACATATTCGAAACATGTTTTTCTACATAAAATATTAGTGGCTTTATATTAAATGTGTTATATAGAGAGAGGTTATTACCAGAGTGTGTTTTGGTATCGTCAGTATCATATATTAGGAAAAATAATTGTATTATGCGAGTCTCTGGCGAGCATAATACATTATTTTTATTCCTGATATATGATATTGACGATACCGAAATACACGAGGGCAATAATCTTTTATCATGTAAGCTCAAGATTAATACAACGTGTGTTTGTAAACTGTAGACGCAACTTTAATTCCAGTCCGCCATTACTAGATATTTAAATGACGTAAGAATATGCAGCGCGGTGTCTTTTTGAATGCAAATGACGTCAAACTCAAATGACGTCATTCTGAATGTCCTTACATCAAAATAAACTAATGCTTAACGTTTTCTGTTTCCTGAACGCTGGACAGCTTTCAATGTATAATTGCTATTGAAATGTTTTTATTCGATGATTATGAATGCATACGTCATTTATGGAGTGTAATCCTAGTACGTTTGCTGAAATGTCAATAAACCTAGTGCCGTGACCTCGATTAATTTATATCTAATTTGCAAAGTTATCAAATTCTTAAAGTAGTATGTGATCTGAAAAAAATCACATACTTAGCACTGAGAATGTAAGATATTATATGCTAACAAGATATTATAGAAAACAAATCCAGTTTGGGCTATATCAAACATTAGAAAGTTAGAACGCCAAGAAACACATTAAATATACAGACTGATATTCAAAACAAGAACATATATTTACTGTGGTATATAGTTGTAGTCGTTAAAATATTATCTGGAAACATTTTACAATGGCAGCAAACTATTATTAACAGTCTTAGTAAATACAAATGCTTATTGAACTATTTGTGATATTGTCAAATTCGATGAATGCATATATGTCGCATGCTCGACACCATGCATTGGCATGGTTTGTTCTGGGTAGACGCAAAGACTACTATGAGAAGAGATCATGCATTAATATTTAATGACTGATTATAAACCATAATTGCTTTCCGACATTGTTGTTTAAAAGACAATTCAACCATTTTCTAATTTAGATAAACTTTTTGAAAAACAAACCCAGCTAGCTTGAGGTAGCGCTAATGCACTATATAGCAAATATACCAAATGTGCCTGGGTCAAAGTTGGAAAGTGAACGCGAACTTTTGATACAGCAGTTACAGGCAATCACAAATATTATTGGTAGTAAATCTTAAGGCAGAGATGAATTTTACTTGTAGAATGCAGAAAATTGCATTTCAGGACATCTACTTTTCAAAATGTTACGGGGGAGCATACCCCGAACCCCCTAAAAACTTTAATTTGTGCTTTCAAGCTCAGTCACCCCACCCACCCCACCCACCCCCGACACACAATGTCTGCTTGCATCTGCCGTATCTGAATTAGTACTACCAGCGCTGTCATTGGTGGTAAATGAAACAAGTGTTTGCTGTCAGGAAAATGGCTTTATCTAAAATGTATCTGTATTTTTATTTCACCCAGTACCACTGTGTCAAGTAGCGCTGTGCTTAAAATACACTTCCTTACACCCCAACACACACCCAAATCGGAAGTGATGAAACAAAACAAAACCGGCGCCGCCAGTCACGTGATCTGTCTGTGTCAGGTATGAAGTAGTACTAGGCCGGTTTCACTTCATTTCTGCTCATAATATAAATTTTCCACTCCAGACCTCAGAAGCGTTATAAAAATCGACTTGTGACCCGACAGACCCAAGCTTGATTCCCCTATTATAATGTGGCGCATATTCCGACTTCTTTTAATTCATCTTTAATGAAGGTTTGCATTTGACCGTGATCAATATGACCCCGGGATCTGTCTGAGGATCAAAAGCTTCATGTCAAATTTGAATGATAGACTTCTTAAGATCAGTTTACATGTTTGCCCATTTCGCGGAATCAAATAACCGAACCGTGTATACATCCTAGTCTCGTCATTTGACGGCTTCGTGTTGCGGATGTTTTTGGGGCTTTTTGTCCGCGAACATGAATATACATGCGCAGGCTTGGTTGTAAGTCCTTTCTTATAATAATGTAAGATAAATACTGCTATGATCGTCCGTACGTAAAGACTAACCTCAAGTTAATGATGTTTTATGATGATGATGATGATGGTGATGGTAACAGGTATAATTATGGTGGTGATGCTGCTGCTGTTGCTGCTGCTGCTGCTGATAATAATGATGATACTTATGATGATGATGATGGTGGTGGTAGTCGTGGTGGTAGTGGTGGTGATGATGATGGTGGTGGTGGTGGTGGTGGTGGTGGTGGTGGTGATGATGACGACGACGATGATTCTGATGATGTTGATGATATTAATGTGTAAGTATGTAGAAATAGGGTTCAATTCCTTGACATAAAACTCATGCTCCTAAATTGTCTGACACCAATAAAGAACATTAATTTAATCATCGGCTGTTGGATGTTAAATATTTGATAATTGTGATACTTAGTCTTCATAGGAAACTCGCTACGGTACAGTTTTACATTACCAGAAAGCAAAGGCATCTTTTTATATGCACCTTCCCACAGCCTTCGGTATACCACTCATGGGCTACTGGTTGGCTGGGAAAATCCCAATAGGCTCACCGATGGGATTCGATCCTACAAAGCAGTCACCTCAGGCGAGTGGTCTACCGACTGAGTCAAAACCACCCGTACAGGACAGAGATTAATGAGTCACTGAAAGAGAGAAAACCAACTGTTGCCTAAGGCAACAGCATATTGGAAAATGTTGCAGAGGAGATATTTTCCATAGATACCAGGTTTAATTTCTTATTAAACTCGAGACTGTGTCTCATTTGTTTTAGATTGGAGCCTGTAGAGATCCGTTGGTTTAGGTTCAGATGATCCTTGTCTGAACAGCCATACCGAGTTTTCTTGCTTCTGATCCTCTTCCTTTCCAATCCGTGAACCTTCAACTAACCCGTATTTTAAAGTGGTATAGCCATGATATACTCTTCAAAAAAGATGGGGAACCTGAAATATTAAAACATACGTTTTGACCACAGACATCCTAGTAAAGAACGTTAAGGTCTGTTTATCAACATTCCGAAACACATTCCATAGTTTGCACATGCATCACGCAGTTGCCCCGTACACGTGCGTGGGGTGTCATTCTCGATTTTGACCATTTCCAGGAAGGTCCATTAATCACTGTGGAACATTATTTCTGTTAATCTTTTTCATTCTGTTGGTCATACAGTTGTTATTGTTTTGTTTTTAGTCATTTTTATTGTTTGAATTTGCGATTTACTGATAAAAACGTCAACGTTTAAATTTCACTTCTGACCCCAATCGTCCTTCAAGATCTTTGGTGGTCATAAAACTACTGCAATACTGAACTACCGGTTGTAATGTTTGCCCAATTAATTCACTATTATCATATAATCATTCCCCACAGCTAATATACCTTACAATTTTGGCAATTGTAAATTCTTATTAGACTTCCCCTACTTTTTTGATATGTTATCCGCTTCCGTAAAATTGCCCAAACGTCAAATTCAAATTGCTAACCCAACTAGTCATCATTAGCACAAAATATATATGCCATTCAAATCTTCTTTTATTTCATTGTAAACTCACATATTTGCCATATGACCTCATAAAATCGGCTATAGTAGCTGCAAAAAATGCAGGGTTACAAAATGTTGTGGGCAAACTCCAGCAAGAGAAGCCAACATTGAAAAACTCTAATCATTTTAATTCTTTGCAAATAAGAGAAGAGAAAAAGTGCACCACAATGCGTCTCACAATTAGATCGTTTTAGTCTTTATGTGTGACACTATATTCTTGCAAGACGATTAAACGCAAGACGCCACTCTTTGAAGTTTTTCTGCCAGTGTGAGCGTATGCAATTTTATTAGAAAATTATAACATTATTACCAATGGGAATTTAATTTGGCCTAAGGCACACTGAATGAGGACAGCATTCTGAAAAGAAAAAAAAACCCGCGCGTAATCTAAGACGGTCTTACAATCCTTTTTCCCCTTTCCTTGAGTCTTGATGCAGAAGAGTGGAAAGCGTCAAATCGTAACTGTTATGTAAGACTACTCTATCCCTGCATTTCTCCAGATAATTGCCGCAGCGAGTATTGATCAGTCATATGTCACCTGGAGTGCGCCAGCGATCCCCCAAGAAAAAGGGAAAAGGGAAAAAAAGATTTGTTGGAATTTCGCAAATTGAGTGAGATGACATTCGAATTGATCGGACACGCGATGGTTATGGCCGTGCGACTAAATGGCGATGTATGCTGCCATGCCTGGATTTCTGCTAATAGGGGAGCCAATAGTCTTAACAGGCTGTATCAGCGAACCGCGGGATCTCGCGTGTGTAAATATATACCAACCGACAGTGTTGACCTTTAAAGGCGGGTAGGTGCTGGGTTCGCATCTCAGCACCGTCTCCAACTAATTGTGATTTCGTATTTCAATGGGGAGTTGCAAAACTACGTGCACTGTTTTGTTTTCTAAGCACCTAACGAACGACCGCTGGCAGTAGGGGAAGTATAGTAGGTGGTTAGAAGTGGCTCTTAACAATGCCATCTAAGTAACCACTGAACATCCTCCGAAGTGATCAGACTAACCCCACACGGATAGTCACAAGAGATAAGCACCTGTCGTTGTTGGAGAGACAAGGACTGGGATGTGAAGGTGGACAGTGAAAGAAGTTGAAAAATAGGAGCTACCAGATCGGGAAGAAATGAAATGGATTCAAAGCAGAGAAATGAAAGGGGGAAGTGGGGATGAATTTTTAAAAATAAGAAGAAGAAAAAATAAAATACATTTTAAAAAATCAAACTAATGAATTATCGTTTGTATTGAGTCAAGTGCTGCCTAACGTCAACGTTATGTATCGTTAGATGAGCGTTTGTATTGAGTCAAGTGCTGCCTAGCGTCAACGTTATGTATCGTTAGATGAGCGTTCGTTGAACTATTTAAAATATGCTTACATCAGCCACATTTTCAAGCATGCTTGTCTTCATCATTTCCTCAAAATTCCCCGAAGAAATCTTTCCAATTCGGGGAGGTAGTGCACATATGTCGGTCATAAATTACCATATACTCAAAGGATAGTGCATGGGATTCGATGTTAATTATACCTTACAAAAAAAAAAGGACTGCCATCTGGAGTTTTGTCGAAACAGCGCAAACTACAAAGCTAATGAACCACTTGTAATTCTGCCAACACTTACATACAATAGTAACACTTGAGTTGTCTGGCCGATTGTATGTGCGCGTGTGTACGTGCGTGCGCGTTCACGTGTGCGTGTGTCTGTGTGTGCGCATGCGTACGTGTGTTTGTGTATGCGTTCGTGTTGGTGCGTGTGTGTGTTTCTGTATGTGTGTGCGTGCGTGTGCGTGAAGGAAAGGGAAGGAATACGTGTTTAACGACACTCAGTATAAACTACGGCTATTTGGTGTGGAACATAACTTAACTGAGGGAAAGAGAGAAAACTGGCTGCCGTTACATAGCCTACTCCACCAGGTTGCGCGAACGTTATATTGGATATTATACAGAATTTTGTCGGGAATCAAAGTCGTTCTGCACAACCGTGGAATTGTATTCATAAATATGTCTGACTGTCCGGTCTTCTTTCCCTCTCTTTCTTCCACCATCTTGCTCTTTCATTTCTCTGCTACCCCCTTTATCTCTCTGTCTCTGTTTGTGTGTGTGTGTGTGTGTGTGTGTGTGTGTGTCTCTCTCTCTCCCCCCTCCCCCTCTCTCTCTCTCTCACACACACACACACACACTACCTCTCTGTTCCCTTCTCTCCCTCCATCCCTCCACTTCTCACTCTCTCTCTCCCCCTTTCTCTAACCCTCCTCCCTCTCTCTCTCTCTCTCTCTCTCTCTCTCTCTCTCTCTCTCCTCTCTCTCTCTCTCTCTCTCTCTCTCTCTCTCTCTCTCTCTCTCTCTCTCTCTCTCTCTCTCTCTCTCTCTCTCTCTCTCTCTCTCTCTCTCTCTCGCTTTGCTTTCTTGAACTCTTCATTCTTGTTTGTTGATACACATAGTTTACAGTGAATATTGATTGACTGTGGAACTTCCGTCTTTAAGACAATCAAAATACTCACGCGCTGTAACAATAATACACGTATAGGTTTTGTTGCTTCAACAAAGATCACAGCCGATCTGACGTCCGATTGATTCTAATGAGCGTAACCTACACCAGGTCGTCAGTCCCTCGTGTAAAACTGGGGCGGGATCTAGCTCAGTCGGTAAGGTACTAGTCTGAGGTGCTGGGGTCGAATCCACCAGGCGGACCAATTTTTTTCCGCATTAACTAGTGCTCTAAGGCTTCTATATCAAAAGCCGTTGTATGTTCTGTCTGTGGAAATCATGATTTGTACATAAAATATTCTTTATTGCTAATAAAATGATGTATCTATGTTCCTCTGAGTCTATTTCTCATTCCAGTCAGTGTTCCACAAATGGTATAACAAAGGCTGTGGTATGTACTATCCTGTCTGTGGGATGGTGCGTATAAAAGATCCTTTGCTTTTAATCGACAAAAGTAGTCCATTAAGTAACGACAGCGGGTTTCCTCTCTCAGTATCTGTGTGGTCCTTAACCATTATGTCCGACGCTATATAACCGTAAATAAAATGTGTTAAGTGCATTGTTAAATAAAATATTTCTTCTATGTTCCTGTGAAGAATATTGTGTCAGAATTGTCAACTGTTTGATATCCATAGCTGATGATTAATTAATCGATGTACTCTAGTGGTGTTGTTAAACCCAAAAAACTTGAACTCTTGCGGTTATTTCGACCATCTCAAACAGAATAACAGACTAAAAACCGATCTACAATCTTTAGTTTCTCAAATTTCAAGACGATAATGCCACTTCCTGTTGCAAACCAACAGTGATCCATTGGTGATATTTTTTTTTACGATTTATTAAACCAGTCAAGGAGTGGCAGTCCTCCTAAAGGCTGCGCAAGAAGGTTGTAACGTTCTGTAAAGGATTTCCAGGGGGTTGGCAGTCCCACACCTCATTGAGATTCATGGAAGCAATCAAAATTTTGCCAAATTGTCCTTTCGACTGTACCTTGTACAGAGATACGGTTTTGATGAAGGAAAACGGATTATTATAAATAATCCATTACGTTTCTGAAATGTCTGGTCAGCATGTTTTGGAATAAAGTTAAAATACTGAAATGAATTAACACTTTCAGTACTAGGACTCGTACAGTAGATTTATCATAAATATTTAGGTCATATACAAATTAATAGTTAAGAGAGATATTGCACATTGGTTAGGCCACACAAAATAAATTTCTGGTCTCTGGCCAGCGCGCGCGTCGATTTTAACCCTCACGCGTCAACATCGTTTTCTTTAATTTCCCACAGTATGACGTCGATTTTTGCCGGGCTTTTCTTGCTATGACGTAAAACTGCATTTGGGGCCAAAATGCCATCCCGCATGAACTAGGACGTGCATTCTGATTTGTATACTTCTTATTTCGGTAACAAATATACTCACCTTTTCTGAGCAATCCATGCTTTAAAAAACAGGAAAAGATAAAAAGCCGCATCGTGGCATTAATTCTGGAACTTTGGTCTAATCAGAAACCGACATGTTTTAGCATTAAAAGATCCAGCGTAAGGACCAACACCTCAGCTTATTCGTTTAAATCTCTTCGAAGCCAGAGTTAAGGTGTATCATCATCATCTTCTTACTCATCATTATTCTAAGATACATTATCATTATTAGTATCATCACCATCATCATCATTACCATCATCATTATCATCTTCTTTGTCTTCATTTTATGAATCATTATTATTAATATTAGTAATAGTAGTGTCATCATCACCACCATCACCACCATCATCATCATCATCATCACCATCATCATCACTCACATTAACACCATCATCATCATCATCATCATCGTCACCATCATCATCATCAAATTATGTCTTATTACTATTCTGTCTATGGTACCGACGCATGTGTTTAATGCAGTTCGCTCAGTTCAGACACCCCAGATATTTATGGACTTAAAGAGCTCAAGCAGACGAAAACATCATTCGCTTGGTTTTGTTGTGTCTGTGTGTTGCTTTAATGTGTTATTTATAGAGAATTAAAGCAACATACTTCACTTCAGTTCACAACAAATCCATGCCAAAAACACCTAGTCTATCTGCTAAAATGGCTATTCATTTTCAGTAAAACAATATGCTCATAAATCTCTAGATGGTTATGGTATTAAAGACAGACCTTTAGCTTCCAGCAAAACCGTACGTGCATATCAAGATTCAAGTCGATAATGCCACTTTAATTCTTTTCTGAAAACGGGCGATCTATGTGAGATATTTTATTACAATTTTCCATCGTTTCTAAAGCGCATGGCCAAAAAAACGTTCTGAAAGAGTAACGCTCAAATACATAAACAGGGATTACCGTAATACAGGAACACGTATAAAATAGATTTGTCAGTATGAAATATCTCGGTTATATGCACAATGATGAAGTTTTCTTCGGCAAGGTAGCTGAAAAAATCATTGGAGGAATCAAAGTGTTATGAACAACCGTTGGAATGGATGTGGTTCTGACTGTCTGCTTCTCTCTCCCTTCTCGTTCTTCATCTTGTTCTTTCCTCCTCCCTCCCCCCCCTCTCTCTATTCCCCCCTCCCTCCCCCTCTCTCTCTCTCTCTCCATCTCTCCTTCACATCTCTCTCTTCCCTTTTCCTCTCTCTCCCCCCCCTTTTCCCTCTCTCCTTCCCCTCCCTCCCTTCCCTCTTCTCCTCTCCCCCTCTCCCCCTCCCCCCTCTCTCTCTCTCCTCTCCTCTCTCCCTCCCCCTTCCTCCCCCCTCCCCCCCTTTCTCCCCTCCTTCCTCCTTC